>NW_027464668.1:612500-910000 GCF_043290135.1 Rhipicephalus microplus
TTTAATGCGGTTTTACGATGGTTGATATGTCAACCTAACCTAACATTCGCACTTCTATCTAAAGACGCTCAATTACACTGTTTCGTTCACAATTACGATATTTGCTTGACCTCACAGTTTCTCACCAACTTATTACAGTACAGAACGCTGTATCTCGCTAAATGACATCGTTCTTTAAGGTTTCACGATACTTGCATGCGCTTTACCGAGAATGTCACAACATAGCAGTTTCGCACTTGTAACGGTACAACACGCAGTATTTGGCTTGTTCATGCCGTTTTGTGTGCTTTCACAACATTTTACCTATCGCAGTTTCGTACTCGCAATAAACAACACTATCTCGTTAGATGACGTCGTTTTTGGTGGTTTCACGACGCTACCTAGCTTAAACTAACATAACTCAACCTAACATAACCTTCGCACTTCTATCGTTAGAAAACGTTTTACTCGCTACTTTACATTGCTTTCTACAACATTACGACGGTTTCAAGCGCTTTCACATTAGATATCGCAGTTCCCAACTTGTAAAGGTGAAAAACACTGCATCTCACTAAGTGACATTGTTTAATGCGGTTTTACGACGGTTCATACCTTAACCTAACGTAACCTAACCTAACCTAACCCAACCTAACCTAACATAACCTAACCTAACCTAACCTAACCAAACCTAACCTAACGTAACCTAACCTAACCTAACCTAACCTAACCTAACGACGTTTGCAAGCGCTTTCACAATAGATATCGCAGTTCCCGACTTTTAATGGTGAAAAACACTGCATCTCACTAATTGACATTTGTTTAATGCGGTTTTACGACGGTTCATATCTTAACCTAACCTAACATTCGCACTTGTATCTAAAAACGCTCTATTACACTGTTTTGTTCACAATTACCATATTTGCATAACCTCACAGTTTTTCACCAACTTATTGCAGTACAGAACGTTGTATCTCGCTAAATGACATTGTTCTTTAAGGTTTCACGATGCTTGCATGCGCTTTAACGAGAATATCACAATATAGCAGTTTCGCACTTGTAACGGTAGAACACGCAGTATTTGGCTTGTTCATGCCGTTTTGTGTGCTTTCACAACGTTTCACCTATCGCAGTTTAATACTCGCTATAAAACAACACTATCTCGTTAGATGACGTCGTTTTTGGTAGTTTCACGACGCTACCTAGCTTAAACTAACCTAACCTAACCTAACCTTCGCACTTCTATCGTTAGAAACGTTTTACTCACCACTTTACAATGTTTTCTACAAGATTACGATGGTTTCATGCGCTTTCACATTAGATATCGCAGTTCCCAACTTGTAAAGGTGAAAAACACTGCATCTCACTAAGTGACATTGTTTAATGCGGTTTTAGCGCGGTTCATATCTTAACCTAACCTAACCTAACCTAACCTAACCTAACCCAACCTAACCTAACATAACCTAACCTAACCTAACCTAACCAAACCTAACCTAACGTAACCTAACCTAACCTAACCTAACGTAACCTAACCTAACGACGTTTGCAAGCGCTTTCACATTAGATATCGAGGTTCCCGACTTGTAATGGTGAAAAACACAGCATCTCACTAAGTGACATTGTTTAATGCGGTTTTAGCGCGGTTCATATCTTAACCTAACCTAACCTTACCTAACCCAACCTAACCTAACCTAACCTAACCAAACCTTACCTAACATCCCTAACCTAACCTAACCTAACCTAACCTAACCAAACCTAATCTAACCTAACCTAACGTAACCTAACCTAACCTAACCTAACGACGTTTGCAAGCGCTTTCACATTAGATATCGCAGTTCCCGACTTGTAATGGTGAAAAACACTGCATCTCATCAAGTGACATTGTTTAATGCGGTTTTACGACGGTTCGTATCTTGACCTAACCTAACATTCGCACTTGTATTAAAAAACGCTCTATTACACTGTTTCGTTCACAATTAGGATATTTGCATAACCTCACAGTTTTTCACCAACTTATCGCAGTACAGAACGCTGTATCTCGCTAAATGACATCGTTCTTTAAGGTTTCACGATGCTTGCATGCGCTTTAACGAGAATATCACAACATAGCAGTTTCGCGCTTGTAACGGTACAACACGCAGTATTTGGCTTGTTCATGCCGTTTTGTGTGCTTTCACAACATTTCACCTATCGCAGTTTCGTACTCGCAATAAAACAACACTATCTCGTTAGATGACGTTGATTTTGGTAGTTTCACGACGCTACCTAGCTTAAACTAACATAACTCAACCTAACATAACCTTCGCACTTCTATCGTTAGAAAACGTTTTACTCGCTACTTTACATTGCTTTCTACAACAATACGACGGTTTCAAGCGCTTTCACATTAGATATCACAGTTCCCAACTTGTAAAGGTGAAAAACACTGCATCTCACTAAGTTACATTGTTTAATGCGGTTTTACGACAGTTCATACCTTAACCTAACGTAACCTAACCTAACCTAACCGAACCTTACCTAACCTAACCTAACCTAACCTAACCCAACCCAACCCAACCCAACCTAACCTAACCTAAGCTAACCTAACCAAACCTAACCTAACTTAACCTAACCTAACGTAACCTAACCTAACCTAACCTATTCTAACGTAACCTAACCTTTCCTGACCTAACCTAACCTAACGTAACCTAACCTAACCTAACCTAACGTAACCTAACCTAACCTAACCTAACCTAACCTAACGTAACCTAACCTAACCTAACCCAACCTAACCCAACCCAACCCAACCCAAACACCAAACACCCAACCCAACCTAACCTAACCTAACCTAACCTTACCTAACCTAACCAAATTATCCTTACCTAACCTAACCTAACCTAACGTAACCTAACCTAACCTAACCTAACGTAACCTAACCTAACCTAACGTAACCTAACCTAACCTAACCCAACCTAACCTAACCTAACCTAACCTAACCCAACTCAACCCAACCTAACCTAATCTAACCTAACCTAACCTAACCTAACCTAACCTAACAAAACCTAACCTAACCTAACCTAACCTAACCTAACGACGGTTGCAAGCGCTTTCACATTAGATATCGCAGTTCCCGACTTTTAATGGTGAAAAACACTGCATCTCACTAATTGACATTGTTTAATGCGGTTTTACGACGGTTCATAACCTAACCTAACATTCGCACTTGTATCTAAAACCGCTCTATTACACTGTTTTGTTCACAATTACCATATTTCCATAACCTCACAGTTTTTCACCAACTTATTGCAGTACAGAACGTTGTATCTCGCTAAATGACATTGTTCTTTAAGGTTTCACGATGCTTGCATGCGCTTTAACGAGAATATCACAATATAGCAGTTTCGCACTTGTAACGGTAGAACACGCAGTATTTGGCTTGTTCATGCCGTTTTGTGTGCTTTCACAACATTTCACCTATCGCAGTTTAATACTCGCTATAAAACAACACTATCTCGTTAGATGACGTCGTTTTTGGTAGTTTCACGACGCTACCTAGCTTAAACTAACCTAACCTAACCTAACCTTCGCACTTCTATCGTTAGAAAACGTTTTACTCGCAACTTTACAATGTTTTCTACAAGATTACGACGGTTTCATGCACTTTCACATTAGATATCGTAGTTCCCGACTTGTAATGTTGAAAAACACTACATCTCACTAAGTGACATTGTTTAATGCGGTTTTACGACGGTTGATATGTCAACCTAACCTAACATTCGCACTTGTATCTTAAGACGCTCAATTACACTGTTTCGTTCACAATTACGATATTTGCTTGACCTCACAGTTTCTCACCAACTTATTACAGTACAGAACGCTGTATCTCGCTAAATGACATCGTTCTTTAAGGTTTCACGATACTTGCATGCGCTTTACCGAGAATGTCAAAACATAGCAGTTTCGCACTTGTAACGGTACAACACGCAGTATTTGGCTTGTTCATGCCGTTTTGTGTGCTTTCACATTTTACCTATCGCAGTTTCGTACTCGCAATAAAACAACACTATCTCGTTAGATGACGTCGTTTTTGGTGGTTTCACGACGCTACCTAGCTTAAACTAACATAACTCAACCTAACATAACCTTCGCACTTCTATCGTTAGAAAACGTTTTACTCGCTACTTTACATTGCTTTCTACAACATTACGACGGTTTCAAGCGCTTTCACATTAGATATCGCAGTTCCCAACTTGTAAAGGTGAAAAACACTGCATCTCACTAAGTGACATTGTTTAATGCGGTTTTACGACGGTTCATACCTTAACCTAACGTAACCTAACCTAACCTAACCCAACCTAACCTAATATAACCTAACCTAACCTAACCTAACCAAACCTAACCTAACGTAACCTAACCTAACCTAACCTAACCTAACGACGTTTGCAAGCGCTTTCACATTAGATATCGCAGTTCCCGACTTTTAATGGTGAAAAACACTGCATCTCACTAATTGACATTTGTTTAATGCGGTTTTACGACGGTTCATATCTTAACCTAACCTAACATTCGCACTTGTATCTAAAAACGCTCTATTACACTGTTTTGTTCACAATTACCATATTTGCATAACCTCACAGTTTTTCACCAACTTATTGCAGTACAGAACGTTGTATCTCGCTAAATGACATTGTTCTTTAAGGTTTCACGATGCTTGCATGCGCTTTAACGAGAATATCACAATATAGCAGTTTCGCACTTGTAACGGTAGAACACGCAGTATTTGGCTTGTTCATGCCGTTTTGTGTGCTTTCACAACGTTTCACCTATCGCAGTTTAATACTCGCTATAAAACAACACTATCTCGTTAGATGACGTCGTTTTTGCTACTTTCACGACGCTACCTAGCTTAAACTAACCTAACCTAACCTAACCTTCGCACTTCTATCGTTAGAAACGTTTTACTCACCACTTTACAATGTTTTCTACAAGATTACGACGGTTTCATGCGCTTTCACATTAGATATCGCAGTTCCCAACTTGTAAAGGTGAAAAACACTGCATCTCAGTAAGTGACATTGTTTAATGCGGTTTTAGCGCGGTTCATATCTTAACCTAACCTAACCTAACCTAACCTAACCTAACCCAACCTAACCTAAAATAACCTAACCTAACCTAACCTAACCAAACCTAACCTAACGTAACCTAACCTAACCTAACCTAACCTAACCTAACCTGACGACGTTTGCAAGCGCTTTCACATTAGATATCGAGGTTCCCGACTTGTAATGGTGAAAAACACAGCATCTCACTAAGTGACATTGTTTAATGCGGTTTTAGCGCGGTTCATATCTTAACCTAACCTAACCTTACCTAACCCAACCTAACCTAACCTAACCTAACCAAACCTTACCTAACATCCCTAACCTAACCTAACCTAACCTAACCAAACCAAACCTAATCTAACCTAACCTAACGTAACCTAACCTAACCTAACCTAACCTAACGACGTTTGCAAGCGCTTTCACATTAGATATCGCAGTTCCCGACTTGTAATGGTGAAAATCACTGCATCTCATCAAGTGACATTGTTTAATGCGGTTTTACGACGGTTCGTATCTTGACCTAACCTAACATTCGCACTTGTATTAAAAAACGCTCTATTACACTGTTTCGTTCACAATTAGGATATTTGCATAACCTCACAGTTTTTCACCAACTTATTGCAGTACAGAACGCTGTATCTCGCTAAATGACATCGTTCTTTAAGGTTTCACGATGCTTGCATGCGCTTTAACGAGAATATCACAACATAGCAGTTTCGCGCTTGTAACGGTACAACACGCAGTATTTGGCTTGTTCATGCCGTTTTGTGTGCTTTCACAACATTTCACCTATCGCAGTTTCGTACTCGCAATAAAACAACACTATCTCGTTAGATGACGTTGATTTTGGTAGTTTCACGACGCTACCTAGCTTAAACTAACATAACTCAACCTAACATAACCTTCGCACTTCTATCGTTAGAAAACGTTTTACTCGCTACTTTACATTGCTTTCTACAACAATACGACGGTTTCAAGCGCTTTCACATTAGATATCACAGTTCCCAACTTGTAAAGGTGAAAAACACTGCATCTCACTAAGTTACATTGTTTAATGCGGTTTTACGACGGTTCATACCTTAACCTAACGTAACCTAACCTAACCTAACCGAACCTTACCTAACCTAACCTAACCTAATCAACCCAACCCAACCCAACCCAACCTAACCTAACCTAAGCTAACCTAACCAAACCTAACCTAACTTAACCTAACCTAACGTAACCTAACCTAACCTAACCTATTCTAACGTAACCTAACCTTTCCTGACCTAACCTAACCTAACGTAACCTAACCTAACCTAACGTAACCTAACCTAACCTAACCTAACCTAACGTAACCTAACCTAACCTAACCCAACCTAACCCAACCCAAACCAACAACACCCAACCCAACCTAACCTAACCTAACCTAACCTTACCTAACCTAACCAAATTATCCTTACCTAACCTAACCTAACCTAACGTAACCTAACCTAACCTAACCTAACGTAACCTAACCTAACCTAACGTAACCTAACCTAACCTAACCCAACCTAACCTAACCTAACCTAACCTAACCCAACTCAACCCAACCTAACCTAATCTAACCTAACCTAACCTAACCTAACCTAACAAAACCTAACCTAACCTAACCTAACCTAACCTAACGACGGTTGCAAGCGCTTTCACATTAGATATCGCAGTTCCCGACTTTTAATGGTGAAAAACACTGGATCTCACTAATTGACATTGTTTAATGCGGTTTTACGACGGTTCATATCTTAACCTAACCTAACATTCGCACTTGTATCTAAAACCGCTCTATTACACTGTTTTGTTCACAATTACCATATTTCCATAACCTCACAGTTTTTCACCAACTTATTGCAGTACAGAACGTTGTATCTCGCTAAATGACAATGTTCTTTAAGGTTTCACGATGCTTGCATGCGCTTTAACGAGAATATCACAATATAGCAGTTTCGCACTTGTAACGGTAGAACACGCAGTATTTGGCTTGTTCATGCCGTTTTGTGTGCTTTCACAACATTTCACCTATCGCAGTTTAATACTCGCTATAAAACAACACTATCTCGTTAGATGACGTCGTTTTTGGTAGTTTCACGACGCTACCTAGCTTAAACTAACCTAACCTAACCTAACCTTCGCACTTCTATCGTTAGAAAACGTTTTACTCGCAACTTTACAATGTTTTCTACAAGATTACGACGGTTTCATGCACTTTCACATTAGATATCGTAGTTCCCGACTTGTAATGTTGAAAAACACTACATCTCACTAAGTGACATTGTTTAATGCGGTTTTACGACGGTTGATATGTCAACCTAACCTAACATTCGCACTTGTATCTTAAGACGCTCAATTACACTGTTTCGTTCACAATTACGATATTTGCTTGACCTCACAGTTTCTCACCAACTTATTACAGTACAGAACGCTGTATCTCGCTAAATGACATCGTTCTTTAAGGTTTCACGATACTTGCATGCGCTTTACCGAGAATGTCAAAACATAGCAGTTTCGCACTTGTAACGGTACAACACGCAGTATTTGGCTTGTTCATGCCGTTTTGTGTGCTTTCACATTTTACCTATCGCAGTTTCGTACTCGCAATAAAACAACACTATCTCGTTAGATGACGTCGTTTTTGGTGGTTTCACGACGCTACCTAGCTTAAACTAACATAACTCAACCTAACATAACCTTCGCACTTCTATCGTTAGAAAACGTTTTACTCGCTACTTTACATTGCTTTCTACAACATTACGACGGTTTCAAGCGCTTTCACATTAGATATCGCAGTTCCCAACTTGTAAAGGTGAAAAACACTGCATCTCACTAAGTGACATTGTTTAATGCGGTTTTACGACGGTTCATACCTTAACCTAACGTAACCTAACCTAACCTAACCCAACCTAACCTAATATAACCTAACCTAACCTAACCTAACCAAACCTAACCTAACGTAACCTAACCTAACCTAACCTAACCTAACCTAACGACGTTTGCAAGCGCTTTCACATTAGATATCGCAGTTCCCGACTTGTAATGGTGAAAAACACTGCATCTCACTAAGTGCCATTGTTTAATGCGGTGTTACGACGGTTCATATCTTAACCTAACCTAACATTCGTACTTGTATGGAAAAACGCTCTATTACACTGTTTCGTTCACAATTACGATATTTGCATTACCTCACAGTTTTTCACCAACTTATTGCAGTACAGAACGCTGTATCTCGCTAAATGACATCGTTCTTAAAGGTTTCACGATGCTTGCATGCGCTTTAACAAGAATATCACATTATAGCAGTTTCGCACTTGTAACGGTACAACACGCAGTATCTGGCTTGTTCAAGCCGTTTTGTGTACTTTCACAACATTTCACCTATTGCAGTTACGTACATGCAATAAAACAACGCTATCTCGTAAGTTGACGTCCTTTTTGGTGGTTTCACGACGCTACATAGCTTAAACTAACATAACTCAAGCTAACCTTCGCACTTCTATCGTTAGAAAACGTTTTACTCGCAACTTTGCAATGTTTTTTACAAGATTACGACGGTTTCATGCGCTTTCACATTAGGTATCGTAGTTCCCGACTTGTAATGTTGAAAAACACTACATCTCACTAAGTGACATTGTTTAATGCGGTTTTACGACGGTTGATATCTCAACCTAACCTAACATTCGCACTTGTATCTAAATACGCTCAATTACACTGTTTCGTTCACAATTACGATATTTGCTTGACCTCACAGTTTCTCACCAACTTATTACAGTTCAGAACGCTGTATCTCGCTAAATGACATCGTTCTTCAAGGTTTCACGATGCTTGCATGCGCTTTAACGAGAATATCACAACATAGCAGTTCCGCACTTGTAACGGTACAACACGCAGTATTTGGCTTGTTCATGCCGTTTTGTGTGCTTTCACAACATTTCACCTATCGCAGTTTCGTACTCGCAATAAAACAACACTATCTCGTTAGATGACGTTGTTTTTGGTAGTTTCACGACGCCACCTAGCTTAAACTAACATAACTCAACCTAACATAACCTTCGCACTTCTATCGTTAGAAAACGTTTTACTCGCTACTTTACATTGCTTTCTACAACATTACGACGGTTTCAAGCGCTTTCACATTAGATATCACAGTTCCCAACTTGTAAAGGTGAAAAACACTGCATCTCACTAAGTGACATTGTTTAATGCGCTTTTAGCGTGGTTCATATCTTAACCTAACTAAACCTAACCTAACCTAACCCAACCTAACCTAACATAACCTAACCTAACCTAACCTAACCAAACCTAACCTAACGTAACCTAACCTAACCTAACCTAACCTAACCTAACCTAACGACGTTTGCAAGCGCTTTCACATTAGATATCGCAGTTCCCGACTTGTAATGGTGAAAAACACAGCATCTCACTAAGTGACATTGTTTAATGCGGTTTTAGTGCGGTTCATATCTTAACCTAACCTAACCTTACCTAACCCAACCTAACCTAACCTAACCTAACCAAACCTTACCTAACATCCCTAACCTAACCTAACCTAACCTAACCTAACCAAACCTAACCTAACCTAACCTAACGTAACCTAACCTAACCTAACCTAACGACGTTTGCAAGCGCTTTCACATTAGATATCGCAGTTCCCGACTTGTAATGGTGAAAAACACTGCATCTCATCAAGTGACATTGTTTAATGCGGTTTTACGATGGTTCATATCTTAACCTAACCTAAAATTCGCACTTGTATTAAAAAACGCTCTATTACAATGTTTCGTTCACAATTAGGATATTTCCATAACCTCACAGTTTTTCACCAACTTATTGCAGTACAGAACGCTGTATCTCGCTAAATGACATCGTTCTTTAAGGTTTCACGATGCTTGCATGCGCTTTAACGAGAATATCACAACATAGCAGTTTCGCACTTGTAACGGTACAACACGCAGTATTTGGCTTGTTCATGCCGTTTTGCGTGCTTTCACAACATTTCACCTATCGCAGTTTCGTACTCGCAATAAAACAACACTATCTCGTTAGATGACGTTGTTTTTGGTAGTTTCACGACACTACCTAGCTTAAACTAACATAACTCAACCTAACATAACCTTCGCACTTCTATCGTTAGAAAACGTTTTACTCGCTAGTTTACATTGCTCTCTACAACAATACGACGGTTTCAAGCGCTTTCACATTAGATATCACAGTTCCCAACTTGTAAAGGTGAAAAACACTGCATCTCACTAAGTGACATTGTTTAATGCGGTTTTACGACGGTTCATACCTTAACCTAACGTAACCTAACCTAACCTAACCTAACCTTACCTAACCTAACCTAACCTAACCCAACCCAACCCAACCTAACCTAACCTAACCTAAACTAACCGAACCCAACCTAACCTAACCTAACCTAACCTAACCCAACCCAACCCAACCCAACCTAACCTAAGCTAACTTAACCAAACCTAACCTAACTTAACCTAACCTAACGTAACCTAACCTAACCTAACCTATTCTAACGTAACCTAACCTTTCCTGACCTAACCTAACCTAACGTAACCTAACCTAACCTAACCTAACCTAACGTAACCTAACCTAACCTAACCTAACCCAACCTAACCCAACCCAACCCAACCCAACCTAACCTAACCCAACCTAACCTTACCTAACCTAACCAAATTATCCTTACCTAACCTAACCTAACCTAACGTAACCTAACCTAACCTAACCTAACCTAACGTAACCTAACCTAACCTAACGTAACCTAACCTAACCTAACCCAACCTAACCTAACCTAACCTAACCTAACCCAACTCAACCCAACCTAACCTAATCTAACCTAACCTAACCTAACCTAACAAAACCTAACCTAACCTAACCTAACCTAACCTAACCTAACGACGGTTGCAAGCGCTTTCACATTAGATATCGCAGTTCCCGACTTTTAATGGTGAAAAACACTGCATCTCACTAATTGACATTGTTTAATGCGGTTTTACGACGGTTCATATCTTAACCTAACCTAACATTCGCACTTGTATCTAAAAACGCTCTATTACACTGTTTTGTTCACAATTACCATATTTGCATAACCTCACAGTTTTTCACCAACTTATTGCAGTACAGAACGTTGTATCTCGCTAAATGACATTATTCTTTAAGGTTTCACGATGCTTGCATGCGCTTTAACGAGAATATCACAATATAGCAGTTTCGCACTTGTAACGGTAGAACACGCAGTATTTGGCTTGTTCATGCCGTTTTGTGTGCTTTCACAACATTTCACCTATCGCAGTTTATTACTCGCTATAAAACAACACTATCTCGTTAGATGACGTCGTTTTTGGTAGTTTCACGACGCTACCTCGCTTAAACTAACCTAACCTAACCTAACCTTCGCACTTCTATCGTTAGAAAACGTTTTACTCGCAACTTTACAATGTTTTCTACAAGATTACGACGGTTTCATGCGCTTTCACATTAGATATCGTAGTTCCCGACTTGTAATGTTGAAAAACACTACATCTCACTAAGTGACATTGTTTAATGCGGTTTTACGACGGTTGATATGTCAACCTAACCTAACATTCGCACTTGTATCTAAAGACGCTCAATTACACTGTTTCGTTCACAATTACGATATTTGCTTGACCTCACAGTTTCTCACCAACTTATTACAGTACAGAACGCTGTATCTCGCTAAATGACATCGTTCTTTAAGGTTTCACGATACTTGCATGCGCTTTACCAGGAATGTCACAACATAGCAGTTTCGCACTTGTAACGGTACAACACGCAGTATTTGGCTTGTTCATGCCGTTTTGTGTGCTTTCACAACATTTCACCTATCGCAGTTTCGTACTCGCAATAAACAACACTATCTCGTTAGATGACGTCGTTTTTGGTGGTTTCACGACGCTACCTAGCTTAAACTAACATAACTCAACCTAACATAACCTTCGCACTTCTATCGTTAGAAAACGTTTTACTCGCTACTTTACATTGCTTTCTACAACATTACGACGGTTTCAAGCGCTTTCACATTAGATATCGCAGTTCCCAACTTTTAAAGGTGAAAAACACTGCATCTCACTAAGTGACATTGTTTAATGCCGGTTTAGCGCGGTTCATATCTTAACCTAACCTAACCTAAGCTAACCTAACCTAACCTAACATAACCTAACCTAACCTAACCTAACCAAACCTAACCTAACGTAACCTAACCTAACCTAACCTAACCTAACCTAACGACGTTTGCAAGCGCTTTCACATTAGATATCGCAGTTCCCGACTTGTAATGGTGAAAAACACTGCATCTCACTAAGTGACATTGTTTAATGCGGTTTTACGACGGCTCATATCTTAACCTAACCTAACATTCGTACTTGTATTGAAAAACGCTCTATTACACTGTTTCGTTCACAATTACGATATTTGCATATCCTCACAGTTTTTCGCCAACCTATTGCAGTACAGAACGCTGTATCTCGCTAAATGACATTGTTCTTTAAGGTTTCACGATGCTTGCATGCGCTTTAACGAGAATATCACAATATAGCAGTTTCGCACTTGTAACGGTAGAACACGCAGTATTTGGCTTGTTCATGCCGTTTTGTGTGCTTTCACATTTCACCTATCGCAGTTTAATACTCGCAATAAAAGAACACTATCTCTTTAGATGACGTCGTTTTTGGTAGTTTCACGACGCTACCTAGCCTAAACTAACCTAACCTAACCTAACCTAACCTTCGCACTTCTATCGTTAGAAAACGTTTTACTCGCAACTTTACAATGTTTTCTAGAAGATTACGACGGTTTCATGCGCTTTCACATTAGATATCGTAGTTCCCGACTTGTAATGTTGAAAAACACTACATCTCACTAAGTGACATTGTTTAATGCGGTTTTACGATGGTTGATATGTCAACCTAACCTAACATTCGCACTTGTATCTAAAGACGCTCAATTACACTGTTTCGTTCACAATTACGATATTTGCTTGACCTCACAGTTTCTCACCAACTTATTACAGTACAGAACGCTGTATCTCGCTAAATGACATCGTTCTTTAAGGTTTCACGATACTCTCATGCGCTTTACCGAGAATGTCACAACATAGCAGTTTCGCACTTGTAACGGTACAACACGCAGTATTTGGCTTGTTCATGCCGTTTTGTGTGCTTTCACAACATTTCACCTATCGCAGTTTCGTACTCGCAATAAACAACACTATCTCGTTAGATGACGTCGTTTTTGGTGGTTTCACGACGCTACCTAGCTTAAACTAACATAACTCAACCTAACATAACCTTCGCACTTCTATCGTTAGAAAACGTTTTACTCGCTACTTTACATTGCTTTCTACAACATTACGACGGTTTCAAGCGATTTCACATTAGATATCGCAGTTCCCAACTTGTAAAGGTGAAAAACACTGCATCTCACTAAGTGACATTGTTTAATGCGGTTTTAGCGCGGTTCATATCTTAACCTAACCTAACCTAACCTAACCTAACCCAACCTAACCTAACATAACCAAACCTAACCTAACCTAACCAAACCTAACCTTACGTAACCTAACCTAACCTAACCTAACCTAACCTAACCTAACCTAACGACGTTTGCAAGCGCTTTCACATTAGATATCGCAGTTCCCGACTTGTAATGGTGAAAAACACTGCATCTCACTAAGTGCCATTGTTTAATGCGGTTTTACGACGGTTCATATCTTAACCTAACCTAACATTCGTACTTGTATGGAAAAACGCTCTATTACACTGTTTCGTTCACAATTACGATATTTGCATAACCTCACAGTTTTTCACCAACTTATTGCAGTACAGAACGCTGTATCCCGCTAAATGACATCGTTCTTTAAGGTTTCACGATGCTTGCATGCGCTTTAACAAGAATATCACATTATAGCAGTTTCGCACTTGTAACGGTACAACACGCAGTATCTGGCTTGTTCAAGCCGTTTTGTGTACTTTCACAACATTTCACCTATTGCAGTTACGTACATGCAATAAAACAACGCTATCTCGTTAGTTGACGTCCTTTTTGGTGGTCTCACGACGCTACATAGCTTAAACTAACATAACTCAAGCTAACCTTCGCACTTCTATCGTTAGAAAACGTTTTACTCGCAACTTTACAATGTTTTCTACAAGATTACGGCGGTTTCATGCGCTTTCACATTAGATATCGTAGTTCCCGACTTGTAATGTTGAAAAACACTACATCTCACTAAGTGACATTGTTTAATGCGGTTTTACGACGGTTGATATCTCAACCTAACCTAACATTCGCACTTGTATCTAAATACGCTCAATTACACTGTTTCGTTCACAATTACGATATTTGCTTGACCTCACAGTTTCTCACCAACTTATTACAGTTCAGAACGCTGTATCTCGCTAAATGACATCGTTCTTTAAGGTTTCACGATGCTTGCATGCGCTTTAACGAGAATATCACAACATAGCAGTTTCGCACTTGTAACGGTACAACACGCAGTATTTGGCTTGTTCATGCCGTTTTGTGTGCTTTCACAACATTTCACCTATCGCAGTTTCGTACTCGCAATAAAACAACACTATCTCGTTAGATGACGTTGTTTTTGGTAGTTTCACGACGCCACCTAGCTTAAACTAACATAACTCAACCTAACATAACCTTCGCACTTCTATCGTTAGAAAACGTTATACTCGCTACTTTACATTGCTTTCTACAACATTACGACGGTTTCAAGCGCTTTCACATTAGATATCACAGTTCCCAACTTGTAAAGATGAAAAACACTGCATCTCACTAAGTGACATTGTTTAATGCGGTTTTACGACGGTTCATACCTTAACCTAACGTAACCTAACCTAACCTAACCCAACCTAACCTAATATAACCTAACCTAACCTAACCTAACCAAACCTAACCTAACGTAACCTAACCTAACCTAACCTAACCTAACCTAACGACGTTTGCAACCGCTTTCACATTAGATATCGCAGTTCCCGACTTTTAATGGTGAAAAACACTGCATCTCACTAATTGACATTTGTTTAATGCGGTTTTACGACGGTTCATATCTTAACCTAACCTAACATTCGCACTTGTATCTAAAAACGCTCTATTACACTGTTTTGTTCACAATTACCATATTTGCATAACCTCACAGTTTTTCACCAACTTATTGCAGTACAGAACATTGTATCTCGCTAAATGACATTGTTCTTTAAGGTTTCACGATTCTTGCATGCGCTTTAACGAGAATATCACAATATAGCAGTTTCGCACTTGTAACGGTAGAACACGCAGTATTTGGCTTGTTCATGCCGTTTTGTGTGCTTTCACAACGTTTCACCTATCGCAGTTTAATACTCGCTATAAAACAACACTATCTCGTTAGATGGCGTCGTTTTTGGTAGTTTCACGACGCTACCTAGCTTAAACTAACCTAACCTAACCTAACCTTCGCACTTCTATCGTTAGAAACGTTTTACTCACCACTTTACAATGTTTTCTACAAGATTACGACGGTTTCATGCGCTTTCACATTAGATATCGCAGTTCCCAACTTGTAAAGGTGAAAAACACTGCATCTCACTAAGTGACATTGTTTAATGCGGTTTTAGCGCGGTTCATATCTTAACCTAACCTAACCTAACCTAACCCAACCTAACCTAACATAACCAAACCTAACCTAACCTAACCTAACCAAACCTAACCTAACGTAACCTAACCTAACCTAACCTAACCTAACCTAACGACGTTTGCAAACGCTTTCACATTAGATATCGAGGTTCCCGACTTGTAATGGTGAAAAACACAGCATCTCACTAAGTGACATTGTTTAATGCGGTTTTAGCGCGGTTCATATCTTAACCTAACCTAACCTTACCTAACCCAACCTAACCTAACCAAACCTTACCTAACATCCCTAACCTAACCTAACCTAACCTAACCTAACCAAACCTAATCTAACCTAACCTAACGTAACCTAACCTAACCTAACCTAACCTAACGACGTTTGCAAGCGCTTTCACATTAGATATCGCAGTTCCCGACTTGTAATGGTGAAAAACACTGCATCTCATCAAGTGACATTGTTTAATGCGGTTTTACGACGGTTCGTATCTTGACCTAACCTAACATTCGCACTTGTATTAAAAAACGCTCTATTACACTGTTTCGTTCACAATTAGGATATTTGCATAACCTCACAGTTTTTCACCAACTTATTGCAGTACAGAACGCTGTATCTCGCTAAATGACATCGTTCTTTAAGGTTTCACGATGCTTGCATGCGCTTTAACGAGAATATCACAACATAGCAGTTTCGCGCTTGTAACGGTACAACACGCAGTATTTGGCTTGTTCATGCCGTTTTGTGTGCTTTCACAACATTTCACCTATCGCAGTTTTGTACTCGCAATAAAACAACACTATCTCGTTAGATGACGTTGATTTTGGTATTTTCACGACGCTACCTAGCTTAAACTAACATAACTCAACCTAACATAACCTTCGCACTTCTATCGTTAGAGAACGTTTTACTCGCTACTTTACATTGCTTTCTAAAACAATACGACGGTTTCAAGCGCTTTCACATTAGATATCACAGTTCCCAACTTGTAAAGGTGAAAAACACTGCATCTCACTAAGTGACATTGTTTAATGCGGTTTTACGACGGTTCATACCTTAACCTAACGTAACCTAACCTAACCTAACCCAACCTAACCTAACATAACCTAACCTAACCTAACCTAACCAAACCTAACCTAACGTAACCTAACCTAACCTAACCTAACCTAACCTAACCTAACGACGTTTGCAAGCGCTTTCACATTAGATATCGCAGTTCCCGACTTTTAAGGGTGAAAAACACTGCATCTCACTAATTGACATTTGTTTAATGCGGTTTTACGACGGTTCATATCTTAACCTAACCTAACATTCGCACTTGTATCTAAAAACGCTCTATTACACTGTTTTGTTCACAATTACCATATTTGCATAACCTCACAGTTTCTCACCAACTTATTGCAGTACAGAACGTTGTATCTCGCTAAATGACATTGTTCTTTAACGTTTCACGATGCTTGCATGCGCTTTAACGAGAATATCACAATATAGCAGTTTCGCACTTGTAACGGTAGAACACGCAGTATTTGGCTTGTTCATGCCGTTTTGTGTGCTTTCACAACATTTCACCTATCGCAGTTTAATACACGCTATAAAACAACACTATCTCGTTAGATGACATCGTTTTTGGTAGTTTCACGACGCTACCTAGCTTAAACTAACCTAACCTAACCTAACCTTCGCACTTCTATCGTTAGAAAACGTTTTACTCACCACTTTACAATGTTTTCTACAAGATTACGACGGTTTCATGCGCTTTCACATTAGATATCGCAGTTCCCCACTTTTAATGGTGAAAAACACTGCATCTCACTAATTGACATTGTTTAATGCGGTTTTACGACGGTTCATATCTTAACCTAACCTAACATTCGCACTTGTATCTAAAAACGCTCTATTACACTGTTTTGTTCACAATTACGATATTTGCATAACCTCACACTTTTTCACCAACTTATTGCAGTACAGAACGCTGTATCTCGCTAAATGACATCGTTCTTTAAGGTTTCACGATGCTTGCATGCGCTTTAACGAGAATATCACAACATAGCAGTTTCGCACTTGTAACGGTACAACACGCAGTATTTGGCTTGTTCATGCCGTTTTGTGTGCTTTCACAACATTTCACCTATCGCAGTTTCGTACTCGCAATAAAACAACACTATCTCGTTAGATGACGTTGTTTTTGGTAGTTTCACGACACTACCTAGCTTAAACTAACATAACTCAACCTAACATAACCTTCGCACTTCTATCGTTAGAAAACGTTTTACTCGCTACTTTACATTGCTTTCTACAACAATACGACGGTTTCAAGCGCTTTCACATTAGATATCACAGTTCCCAACTTGTAAAGGTGAAAAACACTGCATCTCACTAAGTGACATTGTTTAATGCGGTTTTACGACGGTTCATACCTTAACCTAACGTAACCTAACCTAACCTAACCTTACCTAACCTAACCTAACCTAACCTAACCTAACCTAACCTAACCTAACCTAACCTAACCTATTCTAACGTAACCTAACCTTTCCTGACCTAACCTAACCTAACGTAACCTAACCTAACCTAACCTAACATAACATAACGTAACCTAACCTAACCTAACCTAACCTAACCTAACCTAACCCAACCTAACCCAACCCAACCCAACCCAAACCAACAACACCCAACCCAACCTAACCTAACCTAACCTAACCTTACCTAACCTAACCAAATTATCCTTACGTAACCTAACCTAACCTAACGTAACCTAACCTAACCTAACCTAACCTAACGTAACGTAACCTAACCTAACGTAACCTAACCTAACCTAACCTAACCTAACCCAACCTAACCTAACCTAACCTAACCCAACTCAACCCAACCTAACCTAATCTAACCTAACCTAACCTAACCTAACAAAACCTAACCTAACCTAACCTAACCTAACCTAACGACGGTTGCAAGCGCTTTCACATTAGATATCGCAGTTCCCGACTTTTAATGGTGAAAAACACTGCATCTCACTAATTGACATTGTTTAATGCGGTTTTACGACGGTTCATATCTTAACCTAACCTAACATTCGCACTTGTATCTAAAACCACTCTATTACACTGTTTTGTTCACAATTACCATATTTGCATAACCTCAGTTTTTCACCAACTTATTGCAGTACAGAACGTTGTATCTCGCTAAATGACATTGTTCTTTAAGGTTTCACGATGCTTGCATGCGCTTTAACGAGAATATCACAATATAGCAGTTTCGCACTTGTAACGGTAGAACACGCAGTATTTGACTTGTTCATGCCGTTTTGTGTGCTTTCACAACATTTCACCTATCGCAGTTTAATACTCGCTATAAAACAACACTATCTCGTTAGATGACGTCGTTTTTGGTAGTTTCACGACGCTACCTAGCTTAAACTAACCTAACCTAACCTAACCTTCGCACTTCTATCGTTAGAAAACGTTTTACTCGCAACTTTACAATGTTTTCTACAAGATTACGACGGTTTCATGCGCTTTCACATTAGATATCGTAGTTCCCGACTTGTAATGTTGAAAAACACTACATCTCACTAAGTGACATTGTTTAATGCGGTTTTACGACGGTTGATATGTCAACCTAACCTAACATTCGCACTTGTATCTAAAGACGCTCAATTACACTGTTTCGTTCACAATTACGATATTTGCTTGACCTCACAGTTTCTCACCAACTTATTACAGTACAGAACGCTGTATCTCGCTAAATGACATCGTTCTTTAAGGTTTCACGATACTTGCATGCGCTTTACCGAGAATGTCCAAACATAGCAGTTTCGCACTTGTAACGCTACAACACGCAGTATTTGGCTTGTTCATGCCGTTTTGTGTGCTTTCACATTTTACCTATCGCAGTTTCGTACTCGCAATAAAACAACACTATCTCGTTAGATGACGTCGTTTTTGGTGGTTTCACGACGCTACCTAGCTTAAACTAACATAACTCAACCTAACATAACCTTCGCACTTCTATCGTTAGAAAACGTTTTACTCGCTACTTTACATTGCTTTCTACAACATTACGACGGTTTCAAGCGCTTTCACATTAGATATCGCAGTTCCCAACTTGTAAAGGTGAAAAACACTGCATCTCACTAAGTGACATTGTTTAATGCGGTTTTACGACGGTTCATACCTTAACCTAACGTAACCTAACCTAACCTAACCCAACCTAACCTAACATAACCTAACCTAACCTAACCTAACCAAACCTAACCTTCCGTAACCTAACCTAACCTAACCTAACTTAACCTAACCTAACCAAACCTAACCTAACGACGTTTGCAAGCGCTTTCACATTAGATATCGCAGTTCCCGACTTGTAATGGTGAAAAACACTGCATCTCACCAAGTGACATTGTTTATTGCGGTTTTACGACGGTTCATATCTTAACCTAACCTAACATTCGTACTTGTATTGAAAAACGCTCTATTACACTGTTTCGTTCACAATTACGATATTTGCATAACCTCACAGTTTTTCACCAACTTATTGCAGTACAGAACGCTGTATCTCGCTAAATGACATTGTTCTTTAAGGTTTCACGATGCTTGCATGCGCTTTAACGAGAATATCACAATATAGCAGTTTCGCACTTGTAACGGTAGAACACGCAGTATTTGGCTTGTTCATGCCGTTTTGTGTTATTTCACCACATTTCACCTATCGCAGTTTAATACTCGCTATAAAACAACACTATCTCTTTAGATGACGTCGTTTTTGGTAGTTTCACGACGCTACCTAGCCTAAACTAACCTAACCTAACCTAACCTTCGCACTTCTATCGTTAGAAAACGTTTTACTCGCAACTTTACAATGTTTTCTACAAGATTACGACGGTTTCATGCGCTTTCACATTAGATATCGTAGTTCCCGACTTGTAATGTTGAAAAACACTACATCTCACTAAGTGACATTGTTTAATGCGGTTTTACGATGGTTGATATGTCAACCTAACCTAACATTCGCACTTCAATCTAAAGACGCTCAATTACACTGTTTCGTTCACAATTACGATATTTGCTTGACCTCACAGTTTCTCACTAACTTATTACAGTACAGAACGCTGTATCTCGCTAAATGACATCGTTCTTTAAGGTTTCACGATACTTGCATGCGCTTTACCGAGAATGTCACAACATAGCAGTTTCGCACTTGTAACGGTACAACACGCAGTATTTGGCTTGTTCATGCCGTTTTGTGTGCTTTCACATTTTACCTATCGCAGTTTCGTACTCGCAATAAACAACACTATCTCGTTAGATGACGTCGTTTTTGGTGGTTTCACGACGCTACCTAGCTTAAACTAACATAACTCAACCTAACATAACCTTCGCACTTCTATCGTTAGAAAACGTTTTACTCGCTACTTTACATTGCTTTCTACAACATTACGACGGTTTCAAGCGCTTTCACATTAGATATCGCAGTTCCCAACTTGTAAAGGTGAAAAACACTGCATCTCACTAAGTGACATTGTTTAATGCGGTTTTACGACGGTTCATACCTTAACCTAACGTAACCTAACCTAACCTAACCCAACCTAACCTAACATAACCTAACCTAACCTAACCTAACCAAACCTAACCTAACGTGACCTAACCTAACCTAACCTAACCTAACCTAACGACGTTTGCAAGCGCTTTCACAATAGATATCGCAGTTCCCTTCTTTTAATGGTGAAAAACACTGCATCTCACTAATTGACATTTGTTTAATGCGGTTTTACGACGGTTCATATCTTAACCTAACCTAACATTCGCACTTGTATCTAAAAACGCTCTATTACACTGTTTTGTTCACAATTACCATATTTGCATAACCTCACAGTTTCTCACCAACTTATTGCAGTACAGAACGTTGTATCTCGCTAAATGACATTGTTCTTTAAGGTTTCACGATGCTTGCATGCGCTTTAACGAGAATATCACAATATAGCAGTTTCGCACTTGTAACGTTAGAACACGCAGTATTTGGCTTGTTCATGCCGTTTTGTGTGCTTTCACAACATTTCACCTATCGCAGTTTAATACTCGCTATAAAACAACACTATCTCGTTAGATGACGTCGTTTTTGGTAGTTTCACGACGCTACCTAGCTTAACCTAACCTAACCTAACCTAACCTTCGCACTTCTATCGTTAGAAAACGTTTTACTCACCACTTTACAATATTTTCTACAAGATTACGACGGTTTCATGCGCTTTCACATTAGATATTGCAGTTCCCAACTTGTAAAGGTGAAAAACACTGCATCTCACTAAGTGACATTGTTTAATGCGGTTTTAGCGCGGTTCATATCTTAACCTAACCTAACCTAAACTAACCTAACCTAACCCAACCTAACCTAACATAACCTAACCTAACCTAACCTAACCAAACCTAACCTAACGTAACCTGACCTAACCTAACCTAACCTAACCTAACGACGTTTGCAAGCGCTTTCACATTAGATATCGCAGTTCCCGACTTGTAATGGTGAAAAACACAGCATCTCACTAAGTGACATTGTTTAATGCGGTTTAGCGCGGTTCATATCTTAACCTAACCTAACCTTACCTAACCCAACCTAACCTAACCTAACCTAACCAAACCTTACCTAACATCCCTAACCTAACCTAACCTAACCTAACCAAACCTAACCTAACCTAACCTAACGTAACCTAACCTAACCTAACCTAACCTAACCTAACGACGTTTGCAAGCGCTTTCACATTAGATATCGCAGTTCCCGACTTGTAATGGTGAAAAACACTGCATCTCATCAAGTGACATTGTTTAATGCGGTTTTACGACGGTTCATATCTTAACCTAACCTAAAATTCGCACTTGTATTAAAAAACGCTCTATTACACTGTTTCGTTCACAATTAGGATATTTGCATAACCTCACAGTTTTTCACCAACTTATTGCAGTACAGAACGCTGTATCTCGCTAAATGACATCGTTCTTTAAGGTTTCACGATGCTTGCATGCGCTTTAACGAGAATATCACAACATAGCAGTTTCGCACTTGTAACGGTACAACACGCAGTATTTGGCTTGTTCATGCCGTTTTGTGTGCTTTCACAACATTTCACCTATCGCAGTTTCGTACTCGCAATAAAACAACACTATCTCGTTAGATGACGTTGTTTTTGGTAGTTTCACGACACTACCTAGCTTAAACTAACATAACTCAACCTAACATAACCTTCGCACTTCTATCGTTAGAAAACGTTTTACTCGCTACTTTACATTGCTTTCTACAACAATACGACGGTTTCAAGCGCTTTCACATTAGATATCACAGTTCCCAACTTGTAAAGGTGAAAAACACTGCATCTCACTAAGTGACATTGTTTAATGCGGTTTTACGACGGTTCATACCTTAACCTAACGTAACCTAACCTAACCTAACCTAACCTTACCTAACCTAACCTAACCTAACCCAACCCAACCTAACCTAACCTAACCTAACCTAACCTAAACTAACCTAACCCAACCTAACCTAACCTAACCTAACCTAACCCAACCCAACCCAACCCAACCTAACCTAACCTAAGCTAACCTAACCAAACCTAACCTAACTTAACCTAACCTAACGTAACCTAACCTAACCTATTCTAACGTAACCTAACCTTTCCTGACCTAACCTAACCTAACGTAACCTAACCTAACCTAACCTAACATAACATAACGTAACCTAACCTAACCTAACCTAACCTAACGTAACCTAACCTAACCTAACCCAACCTAACCCAACCCAACCCAACCCAACCCAAACCAACAACACCCAACCCAACCTAACCTAACCTAACCTAACCTTACCTAACCTAACCAAATTATCCTTACGTAACCTAACCTAACCTAACGTAACCTAACCTAACCTAACCTAACCTAACCTAACGTAACCTAACCTAACCTAACCCAACCTAACCCAACCCAACCCAACCCAACCCAAACCAACAACACCCAACCCAACCTAACCTAACCTAACCTAACCTTACCTAACCTAACCAAATTATCCTTACGTAACCTAACCTAACCTAACGTAACCTAACCTAACCTAACCTAACCTAACGTAACGTAACCTAACCTAACGTAACCTAACCTAACCTAACCTAACCCAACCTAACCTAACCTAACCTAACCTAACCCAACTCAACCCAACCTAACCTAATCTAACCTAACCTAACCTAACCTAACAAAACCTAACCTAACCTAACCTAACGACGGTTGCAAGCGCTTTCACATTAGATATCGCAGTTCCCGACTTTTAATGGTGAAAAACACTGCATCTCACTAATTGACATTGTTTAATGCGGTTTTACGACGGTTCATATCTTAACCTAACCTAACATTCGCACTTGTATCTAAAACCACTCTATTACACTGTTTTGTTCACAATTACCATATTTGCATAACCTCACAGTTTTTCACCAACTTATTGCAGTACAGAACGTTGTATCTCGCTAAATGACATTGTTCTTTAAGGTTTCACGATGCTTGCATGCGCTTTAACGAGAATATCACAATATAGCAGTTTCGCACTTGTAACGGTAGAACACGCAGTATTTGGCTTGTTCATGCCGTTTTGTGTGCTTTCACAACATTTCACCTATCGCAGTTTAATACTCGCTATAAAACAACACTATCTCGTTAGATGACGTCGTTTTTGGTAGTTTCACGACGCTACCTAGCTTAAACTAACCTAACCTAACCTAACCTTCGCACTTCTATCGTTAGAAAACGTTTTACTCGCAACTTTACAATGTTTTCTACAAGATTACGACGGTTTCATGCGCTTTCACATTAGATATCGTAGTTCCCGACTTGTAATGTTGAAAAACACTACATCTCACTAAGTGACATTGTTTAATGCGGTTTTACGACGGTTGATATGTCAACCTAACCTAACATTCCACTTGTATCTAAAGACGCTCAATTACACTGTTTCGTTCACAATTACGATATTTGCTTGACCTCACAGTTTCTCACCAACTTATTACAGTACAGAACGCTGTATCTCGCTAAATGACATCGTTCTTTAAGGTTTCACGATACTTGCATGCGCTTTACCGAGAATGTCCAAACATAGCAGTTTCGCACTTGTAACGCTACAACACGCAGTATTTGGCTTGTTCATGCCGTTTTGTGTGCTTTCACATTTTACCTATCGCAGTTTCGTACTCGCAATAAAACAACACTATCTCGTTAGATGACGTCGTTTTTGGTGGTTTCACGACGCTACCTAGCTTAAACTAACATAACTCAACCTAACATAACCTTCGCACTTCTATCGTTAGAAAACGTTTTACTCGCTACTTTACATTGCTTTCTACAACATTACGACGGTTTCAAGCGCTTTCACATTAGATATCGCAGTTCCCAACTTGTAAAGGTGAAAAACACTGCATCTCACTAAGTGACATTGTTTAATGCGGTTTTACGACGGTTCATACCTTAACCTAACGTAACCTAACCTAACCTAACCCAACCTAACCTAACATAACCTAACCTAACCTAACCTAACCAAACCTAACCTTCCGTAACCTAACCTAACCTAACCTAACTTAACCTAACCTAACCTAACCTAACCTAACGACGTTTGCAAGCGCTTTCACATTAGATATCGCAGTTCCCGACTTGTAATGGTGAAAAACACTGCATCTCACCAAGTGACATTGTTTATTGCGGTTTTACGACGGTTCATATCTTAACCTAACCTAACATTCGTACTTGTATTGAAAAACGCTCTATTACACTGTTTCGTTCACAATTACGATATTTGCATAACCTCACAGTTTTTCACCAACTTATTGCAGTACAGAACGCTGTATCTCGCTAAATGACATTGTTCTTTAAGGTTTCACGATGCTTGCATGCGCTTTAACGAGAATATCACAATATAGCAGTTTCGCACTTGTAACGGTAGAACACGCAGTATTTGGCTTGTTCATGCCGTTTTGTGTTATTTCACAACATTTCACCTATCGCAGTTTAATACTCGCTATAAAACAACACTATCTCTTTAGATGACGTCGTTTTTGGTAGTTTCACGACGCTACCTAGCCTAAACTAACCTAACCTAACCTAACCTTCGCACTTCTATCGTTAGAAAACGTTTTACTCGCAACTTTACAATGTTTTCTACAAGATTACGACGGTTTCATGCGCTTTCACATTAGATATCGTAGTTCCCGACTTGTA
Source organism: Rhipicephalus microplus (assembly GCF_043290135.1). Lineage (NCBI taxonomy): Eukaryota > Metazoa > Arthropoda > Arachnida > Ixodida > Ixodidae > Rhipicephalus > Rhipicephalus microplus. The sequence continues at coordinate 638,438 of NW_027464668.1, forward strand.
ATGTTGAAAAACACTACATCTCACTAAGTGACATTGTTTAATGCGGTTTTACGATGGTTGATATGTCAACCTAACCTAACATTCGCACTTCAATCTAAAGACGCTCAATTACACTGTTTCGTTCACAATTACGATATTTGCTTGACCTCACAGTTTCTCACCAACTTATTACAGTACAGAACGCTGTATCTCGCTAAATGACATCGTTCTTTAAGGTTTCACGATACTTGCATGCGCTTTACCGAGAATGTCACAACATAGCAGTTTCGCACTTGTAACGGTACAACACGCAGTATTTGGCTTGTTCATGCCGTTTTGTGTGCTTTCACAACATTTTACCTATCGCAGTTTCGTACTCGCAATAAACAACACTATCTCGTTAGATGACGTCGTTTTTGGTGGTTTCACGACGCTACCTAGCTTAAACTAACATAACTCAACCTAACATAACCTTCACACTTCTATCGTTAGAAAACGTTTTACTCGCTACTTTACATTGCTTTCTAACACATTACGACGGTTTCAAGCGCTTTCACATTAGATATCGCAGTTCCCAACTTGTAAAGGTGAAAAACACTGCATCTCACTAAGTGACATTGTTTAATGCGGTTTTACGACGGTTCATACCTTAACCTAACGTAACCTAACCTAACCTAACCTAACCTTACCTAACCTAACCTAACCTAACCTAACCCAACCCAACCCAACCTAACCTAACCTAACCTAACCTAAACTAACCTAACCCAACCTAACCTAACCTAACCTAACCTAACCCAACCCAACCCAACCCAACCTAACCTAACCTAAGCTAACCTAACCAAACCTAACCTAACTTAACCTAACCTAACGTAACCTAACCTAACCTAACCTATTCTAACCTAACCTAACCTAACCTAACCTAACCTAACGTAACCTAACCTAACCTAACCCAACCTAACCCAACCCAACCCAACCCAAACCAACAACACCCAACCCAACCTAACCTAACCTAACCTAACCTTACCTAACCTAACCAAATTATCCTTACCTAACCTAACCTAACCTAACGTAACCTAACCTAACCTAACCTAACCTAACGTAACCTAGCCTAACCTAACGTAACCTAACCTAACCTAACCCAACCTAACCTAACCTAACCTAACCTAACCCAACTCAACCCAACCTAACCTAATCTAACCTAACCTAACCTAACCTAACCTAACAAAACCTAACCTAACCTAACCTAACCTAACCTAACGACGGTTGCAAGCGCTTTCACATTAGATATCGCAGTTCCCGACTTTTAATGGTGAAAAACACTGCATCTCACTAATTGACATTGTTTAATGCGGTTTTACGACGGTTCATATCTTAACCTAACCTAACATTCGCACCTGTATCTAAAACCGCTCTATTACACTGTTTTGTTCACAATTACCATATTTCCATAACCTCACAGTTTTTCACCAACTTATTGCAGTACAGAACGTTGTATCTCGCTAAATGACATTGTTCTTTAAGGTTTCACGATGTTTGCATGCGCTTTAACGAGAATATCACAATATAGCAGTTTCGCACTTGTAACGGTAGAGCACGCAGTATTTGGCTTGTTCATGCCGTTTTGTGTGCTTTCACAACATTTCACCTATCGCAGTTTAATACTCGCTATAAAACAACACTATCTCGTTAGATGACGTCGTTTTTGGTAGTTTCACGACGCTACCTAGCTTAAACTAACCTAACCTAACCTAACCTTCGCACTTCTATCGTTAGAAAACGTTTTACTCGCAACTTTACAATGTTTTCTACAAGATTACGACGGTTTCATGCGCTTTCACATTAGATATCGTAGTTCCCGACTTGTAATGTTGAAAAACACTACATCTCACTAAGTGACATTGTTTAATGCGGTTTTACGACGGTTGATATGTCAACCTAACCTAACATTCGCACTTGTATCTTAAGACGCTCAATTACACTGTTTCGTTCACAATTACGATATTTGCTTGACCTCACAGTTTCTCACCAACTTATTACAGTACAGAACGCTGTATCTCGCTAAATGACATCGTTCTTTAAGGTTTCACGATACTTGCATGCGCTTTACCGAGAATGTCAAAACATAGCAGTTTCGCACTTGTAACGGTACAACACGCAGTATTTGGCTTGTTCATGCCGTTTTGTGTGCTTTCACATTTTACCTATCGCAGTTTCGTACTCGCAATAAAACAACACTATCTCGTTAGATGACGTCGTTTTTGGTAGTTTCACGACGCTACCTAGCTTAAACTAACCTAACCTAACCTAACCTTCGCACTTCTATCGTTAGAAAACGTTTTACTCGCAACTTTACAATGTTTTCTACAAGATTACGACGGTTTCATGCGCTTTCACATTAGATATCGTAGTTCCCGACTTGTAATGGTGAAAAACACTGCATCTCACTAAGTGACATTGTTTAATGCGGTTTTACGACGGTTCATATCTTAACCTAACCTAACATTCGTACTTGTATTGAAAAACGCTCTATTACACTGTTTCGTTCACAATTACGATATTTGCATAACCTCACAGTTTTTCACCAACTTATTGCAGTACAGAACGCTGTATCTCGCTAAATGACATTGTTCTTTAAGGTTTCACGATGCTTGCATGCGCTTTAACGAGAATATCACAATATAGCAGTTTCGCACTTGTAACGGTAGAACACGCAGTATTTGGCTTGTTCATGCCTTTTTGTGTGCTTTCACAACATTTCACCTATCGCAGTTTAATACTCGCAATAAAACAACACTATCTCTTTAGATGACGTCGTTTTTGGTAGTTTCACGACGCTACCTAGCCTAAACTAACCTAACCTAACCTAACCTTCGCACTTCTATCGTTAGAAAACGTTTTACTCGCAACTTTACAATGTTTTCTACAAGATTACGACGGTTTCATGCGCTTTCACATTAGATATCGTAGTTCCCGACACTTAATGTTGAAAAACACTACATATCACTAAGTGACATTGTTTAATGCGGTTTTACGATGGTTGATATGTCAACCTAACCTAACATTCGCACTTGTATCTAAAGACGCTCAATTACACTGTTTCGTTCACAATTACGATATTTGCTTGACCTCATAGTTTCTCACCAACTTATTACAGTACAGAACGCTGTATCTCGCTAAATGACATCGTTCTTTAAGGTTTCACGATACTTGCATGCGCTTTACCGAGAATGTCACAACATAGCAGTTTCGCACTTGTAACGGTACAACACGCAGTATTTGGCTTGTTCATGCCGTTTTGTGTGCTTTCACAACATTTTACCTATCGCAGTTTCGTACTCGCAATAAACAACACTATCTCGTTAGATGACGTCGTTTTTGGTGGTTTCACGACGCTACCTAGCTTAAACTAACCTAACCTAACCTAACCTTCGCACTTCTATCGTTAGAAAACGTTTTACTCGCAACTTTACAATGTTTTCTACAAGATTACGACGGTTTCATGCGCTTTCACATTAGATATCGTAGTTCCCGACTTGTAATGTTGAAAAACACTACATATCACTAAGTGACATTGTTTAATGCGGTTTTACGATGATTGATATGTCAACCTAACCTAACATTCGCACTTGTATCTAAAGACGCTCAATTACACTGTTTCGTTCACAATTACGATATTTGCTTGACCTCACAGTTTTTCACCAACTTATTGCAGTACAGAACGCTGTATCTCGCTAAATGACATTGTTCATTAGGGTTTCACGATGCTTGCATGCGCTTTAACGAGAATATCACAATATAGCAGTTTCGCACTTGTAACGGTAGAACACGCAGTATTTGGCTTGTTCATGCCGTTTTGTGTGCTTTCACAACATTTCACCTATCGCACTTTAATACTCGCAATAAAACAACACTATCTCTTTAGATGACGTCGTTTTTCGTAGTTTCACGACGCTACCTAGCCTAAACTAACCTAACCTAACCTAACCTTCGCACTTCTATCGTTAGAAAACGTTTTACTCGCAACTTTACAATGTTTTCTACAAGATTACGACGGTTTCATGCGCTTTCACATTAGATATCGTAGTTCCCGACTTGTAATGTTGAAAAACACTACATATCACTAAGTGACATTGTTTAATGCGGTTTTACGACGGTTCATATCTTAACCTAACCTAACATTCGTACTTGTATTGAAAAACGCTCTATTACACTGTTTCGTTCACAATTACGATATTTGCATAACATCACAGTTTTTCACCAACTTATTGCAGTACAGAACGCTGTATCTCGCTAAATGACATTGTTCTTTAAGGTTTCACGATGCTTGCATGCGCTTTAACGAGAATATCACAATATAGCAGTTTCGCACTTGTAACGGTAGAACACGCAGTATTTGGCTTGTTCATGCCGTTTTGTGTGCTTTCACAACATTTCACCTATCGCAGTTTAATACTCGCAATAAAACAACACTATCTCTTTAGATGACGTCGTTTTTGGTAGTTTCACGACGCTACCTAGCCTAAACTAACCTAACCTAACCTAACCTTCGCACTTCTATCGTTAGAAAACGTTTTACTCGCATCTTTACAATGTTTTCTACAAGATTACGACGGTTTCATGCGCTTTCACATTAGATATCGTAGTTCCCGACTTGTAATGTTGAAAAACACTACATATCACTAAGTGACATTGTTTAATGCGGTTTTACGATGGTTGATATGTCAACCTAACCTAACATTCGCACTTGTATCTAAAGACGCTCAATTACACTGTTTCGTTCACAATTACGATATTTGCTTGACCTCACAGTTTCTCACCAACTTATTACAGTACAGAACGCTGTATCTCGCTAAATGACATCGTTCTTTAAGGTTTCACGATACTTGCATGCGCTTTACCGAGAATGTCACAACATAGCAGTTTCGCACTTGTAACGGTACAACACGCAGTATTTGGCTTGTTCATGCCGTTTTGTGTGCTTTCACAACATTTTACCTATCGCAGTTTCGTACTCGAAATAAACAACACTATCTCGTTAGATGACGTCGTTTTTGGTGGTTTCACGACGCTACCTAGCTTAAACTAACATAACTCAACCTAACATAACCTTCGCACTTCTATCGTTAGAAAACGTTTTACTCGCTACTTTACATTGCTTTCTACAACATTACGACGGTTTCAAGCGCTTTCACATTAGATATCGCAGTTCCCAACTTGTAAAGGTGAAAAACACTGCATCTCACTAAGTGACATTGTTTAATGCGGTTTTAGCGCGGTTCGTATCTTAACCTAACCTAACCTAACCTAACCTAACCCAACCTAACCTAACATAACCTAACCTAACCTAACATAACCAAACCTAACCTAACGTAACCTAACCTAACCTAACCTAACCTAACCTAACGACGTTTGCAAGCGCTTTCACATTAGATATCGCAGTTCCCGACTTGTAATGGTGAAAAACACTGCATCTCACTAAGTGACATTGTTTAATGCGGTTTTACGACGGTTCATATCTTAACCTAACCTAACATTCGTACTTGTATGGAAAAACGCTCTATTACACTGTTTCGTTCACAATTACGATATTTGCATAACCTCACAGTTTTTCACCAACTTATTGCAGTACAGAACGCTGTATCTCGCTAAATGACATCGTTCTTTAAGGTTTCACGATGCTTGCATGCGCTTTAACAAGAATATCACATTATAGCAGTTTCGCACTTGTAACGGTACAACACGCAGTATCTGGCTTGTTCAAGCCGTTTTGTGTACTTTCACAACATTTCACCTATTGCAGTTACGTACATGCAATAAAACAACGCTATCTCGTTAGTTGACGTCCTTTTTGGTGGTCTCACGACGCTACATAGCTTAAACTAACAACTCAAGCTAACGTTCGCACTTCTATCGTTAGAAAACGTTTTACTCGCAACTTTACAATGTTTTCTACAAGATTACGACGGTTTCATGCGCTTTCACATTAGATATCGTAGTTCCCGACTTGTAATGTTGAAAAACACTACATCTCACTAAGTGACATTGTTTAATGCGGTTTTACGACGGTTGATATCTCAACCTAACCTAACATTCGCACTTGTATCTAAATACGCTCAATTACACTGTTTCGTTCACAATTACGATATTTGCTTGACCTCACAGTTTCTCACCAACTTATTACAGTTCAGAACGCTGTATCTCGCTAAATGACATCGTTCTTTAAGGTTTCACGATACTTGCATGCGCTTTAACGAGAATATCACAATAAAGCAGTTTCGCACTTGTAACGGCACAAGACGCAGTATCTGGCTAGTTCATGCCATTTTGTGTGCTTTCCCAATATTTCACCTATCGCAGTTTCGTACTCGCAATAAAACAACACTATCTCGTTAGATGACATCGTTTTTGGCGGTTTCACGACGCTACCTAGCTCAAACTAACCGAACCTTCGCACTTCTATCGTTAGAAAACGTTTTATTCGCTACTTTACAATGTTTTCTGCAAGATAACGACGGTTTCATGCGCTTTCACATTAGATATCGTAGTTCCCGACTTGTAATGTTGAAAAACACTACATCTCACTAAGTGACATTGTTTAATGCGGTTTTACGACGGTTGATATGTCAACCTAACCTAACATTCGCACTTGTATCTAAAGACGCTCAATTACACTGTTTCGTTCACAATTACGATATTTGCTTGACCTCACAGTTTCTCACCAACTTATTACAGTACAGAACGCTGTATCTCGCTAAATGACATCGTTCTTTAAGGTTTCACGATACTTGCATGCGCTTTACCAGGAATGTCACAACATAGCAGTTTCGCACTTGTAACGGTACAACACGCAGTATTTGGCTTGTTCATGCCGTTTTGTGTGCTTTCACAACATTTCACCTATCGCAGTTTCGTACTCGCAATAAACAACACTATCTCGTTAGATGACGTCGTTTTTGGTGGTTTCACGACGCTACCTAGCTTAAACTAACATAACTCAACCTAACATAACCTTCGCACTTCTATCGTTAGAAAACGTTTTACTCGCTACTTTACATTGCTTTCTACAACATTACGACGGTTTCAAGCGCTTTCACATTAGATATCGCAGTTCCCAACTTTTAAAGGTGAAAAACACTGCATCTCACTAAGTGACATTGTTTAATGCCGGTTTAGCGCGGTTCATATCTTAACCTAACCTAACCTAAGCTAACCTAACCTAACCTAACATAACCTAACCTAACCTAACCTAACCAAACCTAACCTAACGTAACCTAACCTAACCTAACCTAACCTAACCTAACCTAACGACGTTTGCAAGCGCTTTCACATTAGATATCGCAGTTCCCGACTTGTAATGGTGAAAAACACTGCATCTCACTAAGTGACATTGTTTAATGCGGTTTTACGACGGCTCATATCTTAACCTAACCTAACATTCGTACTTGTATTGAAAAACGCTCTATTACACTGTTTCGTTCACAATTACGATATTTGCATATCCTCACAGTTTTTCGCCAACTTATTGCAGTACAGAACGCTGTATCTCGCTAAATGACATTGTTCTTTAAGGTTTCACGATGCTTGCATGCGCTTTAACGAGAATATCACAATATAGCAGTTTCGCACTTGTAACGGTAGAACACGCAGTATTTGGCTTGTTCATGCCGTTTTGTGTGCTTTCACATTTTACCTATCGCAGTTTCGTACTCGCAATAAAACAACACTATCTCGTTAGATGACGTCGTTTTTGGTGGTTTCACGACGCTACCTAGCTTAAACTAACATAACTCAACCTAACATAACCTTCGCACTTCTATCGTTAGAAAACGTTTTACTCGCTACTTTACATTGCTTTCTACAACATTACGACGGTTTCAAGCGCTTTCACATTAGATATCGCAGTTCCCAACTTGTAAAGGTGAAAAACACTGCATCTCACTAAGTGACATTGTTTAATGCGGTTTTACGACGGTTCATACCTTAACCTAACGTAACCTAACCTAACCTAACCCAACCTAACCTAACATAACCTAACCTAACCTAACCTAACCAAACCTAACCTTCCGTAACCTAACCTAACCTAACCTAACTTAACCTAACCTAACCAAACCTAACCTAACGACGTTTGCAAGCGCTTTCACATTAGATATCGCAGTTCCCGACTTGTAATGGTGAAAAACACTGCATCTCACCAAGTGACATTGTTTATTGCGGTTTTACGACGGTTCATATCTTAACCTAACCTAACATTCGTACTTGTATTGAAAAACGCTCTATTACACTGTTTCGTTCACAATTACGATATTTGCATAACCTCACAGTTTTTCACCAACTTATTGCAGTACAGAACGCTGTATCTCGCTAAATGACATTGTTCTTTAAGGTTTCACGATGCTTGCATGCGCTTTAACGAGAATATCACAATATAGCAGTTTCGCACTTGTAACGGTAGAACACGCAGTATTTGGCTTGTTCATGCCGTTTTGTGTTATTTCACCACATTTCACCTATCGCAGTTTAATACTCGCTATAAAACAACACTATCTCTTTAGATGACGTCGTTTTTGGTAGTTTCACGACGCTACCTAGCCTAAACTAACCTAACCTAACCTAACCTTCGCACTTCTATCGTTAGAAAACGTTTTACTCGCAACTTTACAATGTTTTCTACAAGATTACGACGGTTTCATGCGCTTTCACATTAGATATCGTAGTTCCCGACTTGTAATGTTGAAAAACACTACATCTCACTAAGTGACATTGTTTAATGCGGTTTTACGATGGTTGATATGTCAACCTAACCTAACATTCGCACTTCAATCTAAAGACGCTCAATTACACTGTTTCGTTCACAATTACGATATTTGCTTGACCTCACAGTTTCTCACTAACTTATTACAGTACAGAACGCTGTATCTCGCTAAATGACATCGTTCTTTAAGGTTTCACGATACTTGCATGCGCTTTACCGAGAATGTCACAACATAGCAGTTTCGCACTTGTAACGGTACAACACGCAGTATTTGGCTTGTTCATGCCGTTTTGTGTGCTTTCACATTTTACCTATCGCAGTTTCGTACTCGCAATAAACAACACTATCTCGTTAGATGACGTCGTTTTTGGTGGTTTCACGACGCTACCTAGCTTAAACTAACATAACTCAACCTAACATAACCTTCGCACTTCTATCGTTAGAAAACGTTTTACTCGCTACTTTACATTGCTTTCTACAACATTACGACGGTTTCAAGCGCTTTCACATTAGATATCGCAGTTCCCAACTTGTAAAGGTGAAAAACACTGCATCTCACTAAGTGACATTGTTTAATGCGGTTTTACGACGGTTCATACCTTAACCTAACGTAACCTAACCTAACCTAACCCAACCTAACCTAACATAACCTAACCTAACCTAACCTAACCAAACCTAACCTAACGTGACCTAACCTAACCTAACCTAACCTAACCTAACGACGTTTGCAAGCGCTTTCACAATAGATATCGCAGTTCCCTTCTTTTAATGGTGAAAAACACTGCATCTCACTAATTGACATTTGTTTAATGCGGTTTTACGACGGTTCATATCTTAACCTAACCTAACATTCGCACTTGTATCTAAAAACGCTCTATTACACTGTTTTGTTCACAATTACTTATTTGCATAACCTCACAGTTTCTCACCAACTTATTGCAGTACAGAACGTTGTATCTCGCTAAATGACATTGTTCTTTAAGGTTTCACGATGCTTGCATGCGCTTTAACGAGAATATCACAATATAGCAGTTTCGCACTTGTAACGTTAGAACACGCAGTATTTGGCTTGTTCACGCCGTTTTGTGTGCTTTCACAACATTTCACCTATCGCAGTTTAATACTCGCTATAAAACAACACTATCTCGTTAGATGACGTCGTTTTTGGTAGTTTCACGACGCTACCTAGCTTAACCTAACCTAACCTAACCTAACCTTCGCACTTCTATCGTTAGAAAACGTTTTACTCACCACTTTACAATATTTTCTACAAGATTACGACGGTTTCATGCGCTTTCACATTAGATATTGCAGTTCCCAACTTGTAAAGGTGAAAAACACTGCATCTCACTAAGTGACATTGTTTAATGCGGTTTTAGCGCGGTTCATATCTTAACCTAACCTAACCTAAACTAACCTAACCTAACCCAACCTAACCTAACATAACCTAACCTAACCTAACCTAACCAAACCTAACCTAACGTAACCTAACCTAACCTAACCTAACCTAACCTAACGACGTTTGCAAGCGCTTTCACATTAGATATCGCAGTTCCCGACTTGTAATGGTGAAAAACACAGCATCTCACTAAGTGACATTGTTTAATGCGGTTTAGCGCGGTTCATATCTTAACCTAACCTAACCTTACCTAACCCAACCTAACCTAACCTAACCTAACCAAACCTTACCTAACATCCCTAACCTAACCTAACCTAACCTAACCAAACCTAACCTAACCTAACCTAACGTAACCTAACCTAACCTAACCTAACCTAACCTAACGACGTTTGCAAGCGCTTTCACATTAGATATCGCAGTTCCCGACTTGTAATGGTGAAAAACACTGCATCTCATCAAGTGACATTGTTTAATGCGGTTTTACGACGGTTCATATCTTAACCTAACCTAAAATTCGCACTTGTATTAAAAAACGCTCTATTACACTGTTTCGTTCACAATTAGGATATTTGCATAACCTCACAGTTTTTCACCAACTTATTGCAGTACAGAACGCTGTATCTCGCTAAATGACATCGTTCTTTAAGGTTTCACGATGCTTGCATGCGCTTTAACGAGAATATCACAACATAGCAGTTTCGCACTTGTAACGGTACAACACGCAGTATTTGGCTTGTTCATGCCGTTTTTTGTGCTTTCACAACATTTCACCTATCGCAGTTTCGTACTCGCAATAAAACAACACTATCTCGTTAGATGACGTTGTTTTTGGTAGTTTCACGACACTACCTAGCTTAAACTAACATAACTCAACCTAACATAACCTTCGCACTTCTATCGTTAGAAAACGTTTTACTCGCTACTTTACATTGCTTTCTACAACAATACGACGGTTTCAAGCGCTTTCACATTAGATATCACAGTTCCCAACTTGTAAAGGTGAAAAACACTGCATCTCACTAAGTGACATTGTTTAATGCGGTTTTACGACGGTTCATACCTTAACCTAACGTAACCTAACCTAACCTAACCTAACCTTACCTAACCTAACCTAACCTAACCCAACCCAACCTAACCTAACCTAACCTAACCTAACCTAAACTAACCTAACCCAACCTAACCTAACCTAACCTAACCTAACCCAACCCAACCCAACCCAACCTAACCTAACCTAAGCTAACCTAACCAAACCTAACCTAACTTAACCTAACCTAACGTAACCTAACCTAACCTATTCTAACGTAACCTAACCTTTCCTGACCTAACCTAACCTAACGTAACCTAACCTAACCTAACCTAACATAACATAACGTAACCTAACCTAACCTAACCTAACCTAACGTAACCTAACCTAACCTAACCTAACCCAACCTAACCCAACCCAACCCAACCCAAACCAACAACACCCAACCCAACCTAACCTAACCTAACCTAACCTTACCTAACCTAACCAAATTATCCTTACGTAACCTAACCTAACCTAACGTAACCTAACCTAACCTAACCTAACCTAACGTAACGTAACCTAACCTAACGTAACCTAACCTAACCTAACCTAACCCAACCCAACCCAACCCAACCTAACCTAACCTAAGCTAACCTAACCAAACCTAACCTAACTTAACCTAACCTAACGTAACCTAACCTAACCTATTCTAACGTAACCTAACCTTTCCTGACCTAACCTAACCTAACGTAACCTAACCTAACCTAACCTAACATAACATAACGTAACCTAACCTAACCTAACCTAACCTAACGTAACCTAACCTAACCTAACCTAACCCAACCTAACCCAACCCAACCCAACCCAAACCAACAACACCCAACCCAACCTAACCTAACCTAACCTAACCTTACCTAACCTAACCAAATTATCCTTACGTAACCTAACCTAACCTAACGTAACCTAACCTAACCTAACCTAACCTAACGTAACGTAACCTAACCTAACGTAACCTAACCTAACCTAACCTAACCCAACCTAACCTAACCTAACCTAACCTAACCCAACTCAACCCAACCTAACCTAATCTAACCTAACCTAACCTAACCTAACAAAACCTAACCTAACCTAACCTAACGACGGTTGCAAGCGCTTTCACATTAGATATCGCAGTTCCCGACTTTTAATGGTGAAAAACACTGCATCTCACTAATTGACATTGTTTAATGCGGTTTTACGACGGTTCATATCTTAACCTAACCTAACATTCGCACTTGTATCTAAAACCACTCTATTACACTGTTTTGTTCACAATTACCATATTTGCATAACCTCACAGTTTTTCACCAACTTATTGCAGTACAGAACGTTGTATCTCGCTAAATGACATTGTTCTTTAAGGTTTCACGATGCTTGCATGCGCTTTAACGAGAATATCACAATATAGCAGTTTCGCACTTGTAACGGTAGAACACGCAGTATTTGGCTTGTTCATGCCGTTTTGTGTGCTTTCACAACATTTCACCTATCGCAGTTTAATACTCGCTATAAAACAACACTATCTCGTTAGATGACGTCGTTTTTGGTAGTTTCACGACGCTACCTAGCTTAAACTAACCTAACCTAACCTAACCTTCGCACTTCTATCGTTAGAAAACGTTTTACTCGCAACTTTACAATGTTTTCTACAAGATTACGACGGTTTCATGCGCTTTCACATTAGATATCGTAGTTCCCGACTTGTAATGTTGAAAAACACTACATCTCACTAAGTGACATTGTTTAATGCGGTTTTACGACGGTTGATATGTCAACCTAACCTAACATTCCACTTGTATCTAAAGACGCTCAATTACACTGTTTCGTTCACAATTACGATATTTGCTTGACCTCACAGTTTCTCACCAACTTATTACAGTACAGAACGCTGTATCTCGCTAAATGACATCGTTCTTTAAGGTTTCACGATACTTGCATGCGCTTTACCGAGAATGTCCAAACATAGCAGTTTCGCACTTGTAACGCTACAACACGCAGTATTTGGCTTGTTCATGCCGTTTTGTGTGCTTTCACATTTTACCTATCGCAGTTTCGTACTCGCAATAAAACAACACTATCTCGTTAGATGACGTCGTTTTTGGTGGTTTCACGACGCTACCTAGCTTAAACTAACATAACTCAACCTAACATAACCTTCGCACTTCTATCGTTAGAAAACGTTTTACTCGCTACTTTACATTGCTTTCTACAACATTACGACGGTTTCAAGCGCTTTCACATTAGATATCGCAGTTCCCAACTTGTAAAGGTGAAAAACACTGCATCTCACTAAGTGACATTGTTTAATGCGGTTTTACGACGGTTCATACCTTAACCTAACGTAACCTAACCTAACCTAACCCAACCTAACCTAACATAACCTAACCTAACCTAACCTAACCAAACCTAACCTTCCGTAACCTAACCTAACCTAACCTAACTTAACCTAACCTAACCTAACCTAACCTAACGACGTTTGCAAGCGCTTTCACATTAGATATCGCAGTTCCCGACTTGTAATGGTGAAAAACACTGCATCTCACCAAGTGACATTGTTTATTGCGGTTTTACGACGGTTCATATCTTAACCTAACCTAACATTCGTACTTGTATTGAAAAACGCTCTATTACACTGTTTCGTTCACAATTACGATATTTGCATAACCTCACAGTTTTTCACCAACTTATTGCAGTACAGAACGCTGTATCTCGCTAAATGACATTGTTCTTCAAGGTTTCACGATGCTTGCATGCGCTTTAACGAGAATATCACAATATAGCAGTTTCGCACTTGTAACGGTAGAACACGCAGTATTTGGCTTGTTCATGCCGTTTTGTGTTATTTCACAACATTTCACCTATCGCAGTTTAATACTCGCTATAAAACAACACTATCTCTTTAGATGACGTCGTTTTTGGTAGTTTCACGACGCTACCTAGCCTAAACTAACCTAACCTAACCTAACCTTCGCACTTCTATCGTTAGAAAACGTTTTACTCGCAACTTTACAATGTTTTCTACAAGATTACGACGGTTTCATGCGCTTTCACATTAGATATCGTAGTTCCCGACTTGTAATGTTGAAAAACACTACATCTCACTAAGTGACATTGTTTAATGCGGTTTTACGATGGTTGATATGTCAACCTAACCTAACATTCGCACTTCAATCTGAAGACGCTCAATTACACTGTTTCGTTCACAATTACGATATTTGCTTGACCTCACAGTTTCTCACCAACTTATTACAGTACAGAACGCTGTATCTCGCTAAATGACATCGTTCTTTAAGGTTTCACGATACTTGCATGCGCTTTACCGAGAATGTCACAACATAGCAGTTTCGCACTTGTAACGGTACAACACGCAGTATTTGGCTTGTTCATGCCGTTTTGTGTGCTTTCACAACATTTTACCTATCGCAGTTTCGTACTCGCAATAAACAACACTATCTCGTTAGATGACGTCGTTTTTGGTGGTTTCACGACGCTACCTAGCTTAAACTAACATAACTCAACCTAACATAACCTTCGCACTTCTATCGTTAGAAAACGTTTTACTCGCTACTTTACATTGCTTTCTACAACATTACGACGGTTTCAAGCGCTTTCACATTAGATATCGCAGTTCCCAACTTGTAAAGGTGAAAAACACTGCATCTCACTAAGTGACATTGTTTAATGCGGTTTTACGACGGTTCATACCTTAACCTAACGTAACCTAACCTAACCTAACCTAACCTAACATAACCTAACCTAACCTAACCTAACCAAACCTAACCTAACGTAACCTAACCTAACCTAACCTAACCTAACCTAACCTAACCTAACCTAACGACGTTTGCAAGCGCTTTCACATTAGATATCGCAGTTCCCGACTTGTAATGGTGAAAAACACTGCATCTCACTAAGTGACATTGTTTAATGCGGTTTTACGACGGTTCATATCTTAACCTAACCTAACATTCGTACTTGTATTGAAAAACGCTCTATTACACTGTTTCGTTCACAATTACGATATTTGCATAACCTCACAGTTTTTCACCAACTTATTGCAGTACAGAACGCTGTATCTCGCTAAATGACATTGTTCTTTAAGGTTTCACGATGCTTGCATGCGCTTTAACGAGAATATCACAATATAGCAGTTTCGCACTTGTAACGGTAGAACACGCAGTATTTGGCTTGTTCATGCCGTTTTGTGTGCTTTCACATTTTACCTATCGCAGTTTCGTACTCGCAATAAAACAACACTATCTCGTTAGATGACGTCGTTTTTGGTAGTTTCACGACGCTACCTAGCTTAAACTAACCTAACCTAACCTAACCTTCGCACTTCTATCGTTAGAAAACGTTTTACTCGCAACTTTACAATGTTTTCTACAAGATTACGACGGTTTCATGCGCTTTCACATTAGATATCGTAGTTCCCGACTTGTAATGGTGAAAAACACTGCATCTCACTAAGTGACATTGTTTAATGCGGTTTTACGACGGTTCATATCTTAACCTAACCTAACATTCGTACTTGTATTGAAAAACGCTCTATTACACTGTTTCGTTCACAATTACGATATTTGCATAACCTCACAGTTTTTCACCAACTTATTGCAGTACAGAACGCTGTATCTCGCTAAATGACATTGTTCTTTAAGGTTTCACGATGCTTGCATGCGCTTTAACGAGAATATCACAATATAGCAGTTTCGCACTTGTAACGGTAGAACACGCAGTATTTGGCTTGTTCATGCCGTTTTGTGTGCTTTCACAACATTTCACCTATCGCAGTTTAATACTCGCAATAAAACAACACTATCTCTTTAGATGACGTCGTTTTTGGTAGTTTCACGACGCTACTTAGCCTAAACTAACCTAACCTAACCTAACCTTCGCACTTCTATCGTTAGAAAACGTTTTACTCGCAACTTTACAATGTTTTCTACAAGATTACGACGGTTTCATGCGCTTTCACATTAGATATCGTAGTTCCCGACACTTAATGTTGAAAAACACTACATATCACTAAGTGACATTGTTTAATGCGGTTTTACGATGGTTGATATGTCAACCTAACCTAACATTCGCACTTGTATCTAAAGACGCTCAATTACACTGTTTCGTTCACAATTACGATATTTGCTTGACCTCATAGTTTCTCACCAACTTATTACAGTACAGAACGCTGTATCTCGCTAAATGACATCGTTCTTTAAGGTTTCACGATACTTGCATGCGCTTTACCGAGAATGTCACAACATAGCAGTTTCGCACTTGTAACGGTACAACACGCAGTATTTGGCTTGTTCATGCCGTTTTGTGTGCTTTCACAACATTTTACCTATCGCAGTTTCGTACTCGCAATAAACAACACTATCTCGTTAGATGACGTCGTTTTTGGTGGTTTCACGACGCTACCTAGCTTAAACTAACCTAACCTAACCTAACCTTCGCACTTCTATCGTTAGAAAACGTTTTACTCGCAACTTTACAATGTTTTCTACAAGATTACGACGGTTTCATGCGCTTTCACATTAGATATCGTAGTTCCCGACTTGTAATGTTGAAAAACGCTACATATCACTAAGTGACATTGTTTAATGCGGTTTTACGATGATTGATATGTCAACCTAACCTAACATTCGCACTTGTATCTAAAGACGCTCAATTACACTGTTTCGTTCACAATTACGATATTTGCTTGACCTCACAGTTTTTCACCAACTTATTGCAGTACAGAACGCTGTATCTCGCTAAATGACATTGTTCATTAGGGTTTCACGATGCTTGCATGCGCTTTAACGAGAATATCACAATATAGCAGTTTCGCACTTGTAACGGTAGAACACGCAGTATTTGGCTTGTTCATGCCGTTTTGTGTGCTTTCACAACATTTCACCTATCGCAGTTTAATACTCGCAATAAAACAACACTATCTCTTTAGATGACGTCGTTTTTGGTAGTTTCACGACGCTACCTAGCCTAAACTAACCTAACCTAACCTAACCTTCGCACTTCTATCGTTAGAAAACGTTTTACTCGCAACTTTACAATGTTTTCTACAAGATTACGACGGTTTCATGCGCTTTCACATTAGATATCGTAGTTCCCGACTTGTAATGTTGAAAAACACTACATATCACTAAGTGACATTGTTTAATGCGGTTTTACGACGGTTCATATCTTAACCTAACCTAACATTCGTACTTGTATTGAAAAACGCTCTATTACACTGTTTCGTTCACAATTACGATATTTGCATAACATCACAGTTTTTCACCAACTTATTGCAGTACAGAACGCTGTATCTCGCTAAATGACATTGTTCTTTAAGGTTTCACGATGCTTGCATGCGCTTTAACGAGAATATCACAATATAGCAGTTTCGCACTTGTAACGGTAGAACACGCAGTATTTGGCTTGTTCATGCCGTTTTGTGTGCTTTCACAACATTTCACCTATCGCAGTTTAATACTCGCAATAAAACAACACTATCTCTTTAGATGACGTCGTTTTTGGTAGTTTCACGACGCTACCTAGCCTAAACTAACCTAACCTAACCTAACCTTCGCACTTCTATCGTTAGAAAACGTTTTACTCGCATCTTTACAATGTTTTCTACAAGATTACGACGGTTTCATGCGCTTTCACATTAGATATCGTAGTTCCCGACTTGTAATGTTGAAAAACACTACATATCACTAAGTGACATTGTTTAATGCGGTTTTACGATGGTTGATATGTCAACCTAACCTAACATTCGCACTTGTATCTAAAGACGCTCAATTACACTGTTTCGTTCACAATTACGATATTTGCTTGACCTCACAGTTTCTCACCAACTTATTACAGTACAGAACGCTGTATCTCGCTAAACGACATCGTTCTTTAAGGTTTCACGATACTTGCATGCGCTTTACCGAGAATGTCACAACATAGCAGTTTCGCACTTGTAACGGTACAACACGCAGTATTTGGCTTGTTCATGCCGTTTTGTGTGCTTTCACAACATTTTACCTATCGCAGTTTCGTACTCGAAATAAACAACACTATCTCGTTAGATGACGTCGTTTTTGGTGGTTTCACGACGCTACCTAGCTTAAACTAACATAACTCAACCTAACATAACCTTCGCACTTCTATCGTTAGAAAACGTTTTACTCGCTACTTTGTTTGTTTGTTTGTTTGTTTGTTTATTAATACTGTCAACCCCAGCTGGGGTTTTTACAGGAGTGGAAAACAAATGAAAGAAATGGTCATGAAATACGTTACAAAATAGAGACATACAGCGAACACAGGTATTTACACTAAAAGACAAAGTTAAACACAGGCATGTGCACTTGCATTCTGCGCATAGAAAACAACAATTAACAAAGCGAGAGGCAATATACATTGACATCGTGAATTATGACGCATCTATTTCGGAGAAAATAAGCGATTCTAAAGCTGCAGAAAACGCCGTGATAGAGGAAGACATCGCGACTTTGTTTGGTAGTTCATTCCATTCTTTAATTGCCCTCGGAAAGAAGCTGTATTTAAATGCGTCGTTTCGGGTGGCTGGTGGCTGTATATATAAAGTGTGTTTGTGTCTAGAGCGCGGATCTGGAGAAATTTCAAAGAAATCTAATGAGTTGATTTTAACCTGACTACGAATTTAACCTGACTTAACCTGATTTTAACCTGACTACTACTTTACATTGCTTTCTACAACATTACGACGGTTTCAAGCGCTTTCACATTAGATATCGCAGTTCCCAACTTGTAAAGGTGAAAAACACTGCATCTCACTAAGTGACATTGTTTAATGCGGTTTTAGCGCGGTTCGTATCTTAACCTAACCTAACCTAACCTAACCTAACCCAACCTAACCTAACATAACCTAACCTAACCTAACATAACCAAACCTAACCTAACGTAACCTAACCTAACCTAACCTAACCTAACGACGTTTGCAAGCGCTTTCACATTAGATATCGCAGTTCCCGACTTGTAATGGTGAAAAACACTGCATCTCACTAAGTGACATTGTTTAATGCGGTTTTACGACGGTTCATATCTTAACCTAACCTAACATTCGTACTTGTATGGAAAAACGCTCTATTACACTGTTTCGTTCACAATTACGATATTTGCATAACCTCACAGTTTTTCACCAACTTATTGCAGTACAGAACGCTGTATCTCGCTAAATGACATCGTTCTTTAAGGTTTCACGATGCTTGCATGCGCTTTAACAAGAATATCACATTATAGCAGTTTCGCACTTGTAACGGTACAACACGCAGTATCTGGCTTGTTCAAGCCGTTTTGTGTACTTTCACAACATTTCACCTATTGCAGTTACGTACATGCAATAAAACAACGCTATCTCGTTAGTTGACGTCCTTTTTGGTGGTCTCACGACGCTACATAGCTTAAACTAACATAACTCAAGCTAACCTTCGCACTTCTATCGTTAGAAAACGTTTTACTCGCAACTTTACAATGTTTTCTACAAGATTACGACGGTTTCATGCGCTTTCACATTAGATATCGTAGTTCCCGACTTGTAATGTTGAAAAACACTACATCTCACTAAGTGACATTGTTTAATGCGGTTTTACGACGGTTGATATCTCAACCTAACCTAACATTCGCACTTGTATCTAAATACGCTCAATTACACTGTTTCGTTCACAATTACGATATTTGCTTGACCTCACAGTTTCTCACCAACTTATTACAGTTCAGAACGCTGTATCTCGCTAAATGACATCGTTCTTTAAGGTTTCACGATACTTGCATGCGCTTTAACGAGAATATCACAATAAAGCAGTTTCGCACTTGTAACGGCACAAGACGCAGTATCTGGCTAGTTCATGCCATTTTGTGTGCTTTCCCAATATTTCACCTATCGCAGTTTCGTACTCGCAATAAAACAACACTATCTCGTTAGATGACATCGTTTTTGGCGGTTTCACGACGCTACCTAGCTCAAACTAACCGAACCTTCGCACTTCTATCGTTAGAAAACGTTTTATTCGCTACTTTACAATGTTTTCTGCAAGATAACGACGGTTTCATGCGCTTTCACATTAGATATCGTAGTTCCCGACTTGTAATGTTGAAAAACACTACATCTCACTAAGTGACATTGTTTAATGCGGTTTTACGACGGTTGATATGTCAACCTAACCTAACATTCGCACTTGTATCTAAAGACGCTCAATTACACTGTTTCGTTCACAATTACGATATTTGCTTGACCTCACAGTTTCTCACCAACTTATTACAGTACAGAACGCTGTATCTCGCTAAATGACATCGTTCTTTAAGGTTTCACGATACTTGCATGCGCTTTACCAGGAATGTCACAACATAGCAGTTTCGCACTTGTAACGGTACAACACGCAGTATTTGGCTTGTTCATGCCGTTTTGTGTGCTTTCACAACATTTCACCTATCGCAGTTTCGTACTCGCAATAAACAACACTATCTCGTTAGATGACGTCGTTTTTGGTGGTTTCACGACGCTACCTAGCTTAAACTAACATAACTCAACCTAACATAACCTTCGCACTTCTATCGTTAGAAAACGTTTTACTCGCTACTTTACATTGCTTTCTACAACATTACGACGGTTTCAAGCGCTTTCACATTAGATATCGCAGTTCCCAACTTTTAAAGGTGAAAAACACTGCATCTCACTAAGTGACATTGTTTAATGCCGGTTTAGCGCGGTTCATATCTTAACCTAACCTAACCTAAGCTAACCTAACCTAACCTAACATAACCTAACCTAACCTAACCTAACCAAACCTAACCTAACGTAACCTAACCTAACCTAACCTAACCTAACCTAACCTAACGACGTTTGCAAGCGCTTTCACATTAGATATCGCAGTTCCCGACTTGTAATGGTGAAAAACACTGCATCTCACTAAGTGACATTGTTTAATGCGGTTTTACGACGGCTCATATCTTAACCTAACCTAACATTCGTACTTGTATTGAAAAACGCTCTATTACACTGTTTCGTTCACAATTACGATATTTGCATATCCTCACAGTTTTTCGCCAACTTATTGCAGTACAGAACGCTGTATCTCGCTAAATGACATTGTTCTTTAAGGTTTCACGATGCTTGCATGCGCTTTAACGAGAATATCACAATATAGCAGTTTCGCACTTGTAACGGTAGAACACGCAGTATTTGGCTTGTTCATGCCGTTTTGTGTGCTTTCACATTTCACCTATCGCAGTTTAATACTCGCAATAAAAGAACACTATCTCTTTAGATGACGTCGTTTTTGGTAGTTTCACGACGCTACCTAGCTTAAACTAACATAACTCAACCTAACATAACCTTCGCACTTCTATCGTTAGAAAACGTTTTACTCGCTACTTTACATTGCTTTCTACAACATTACGACGGTTTCAAGCGCTTTCACATTAGATATCGCAGTTCCCAACTTGTAAAGGTGAAAAACACTGCATCTCACTAAGTGACATTGTTTAATGCGGTTTTAGCGCGGTTCGTATCTTAACCTAACCTAACCTAACCTAACCTAACCCAACCTAACCTAACATAACCTAACCTAACCTAACATAACCAAACCTAACCTAACGTAACCTAACCTAACCTAACCTAACCTAACCTAACCTAACGACGTTTGCAAGCGCTTTCACATTAGATATCGCAGTTCCCGACTTGTAATGGTGAAAAACACTGCATCTCACTAAGTGACATTGTTTAATGCGGTTTTACGACGGTTCATATCTTAACCTAACCTAACATTCGTACTTGTATGGAAAAACGCTCTATTACACTGTTTCGTTCACAATTACGATATTTGCATAACCTCACAGTTTTTCACCAACTTATTGCAGTACAGAACGCTGTATCTCGCTAAATGACATCGTTCTTTAAGGTTTCACGATGCTTGCATGCGCTTTAACAAGAATATCACATTATAGCAGTTTCGCACTTGTAACGGTACAACACGCAGTATCTGGCTTGTTCAAGCCGTTTTGTGTACTTTCACAACATTTCACCTATTGCAGTTACGTACATGCAATAAAACAACGCTATCTCGTTAGTTGACGTCCTTTTTGGTGGTCTCACGACGCTACATAGCTTAAACTAACATAACTCAAGCTAACCTTCGCACTTCTATCGTTAGAAAACGTTTTACTCGCAACTTTACAATGTTTTCTACAAGATTACGACGGTTTCATGCGCTTTCACATTAGATATCGTAGTTCCCGACTTGTAATGTTGAAAAACACTACATCTCACTAAGTGACATTGTTTAATGCGGTTTTACGACGGTTGATATCTCAACCTAACCTAACATTCGCACTTGTATCTAAATACGCTCAATTACACTGTTTCGTTCACAATTACGATATTTGCTTGACCTCACAGTTTCTCACCAACTTATTACAGTTCAGAACGCTGTATCTCGCTAAATGACATCGTTCTTTAAGATTTCACGATACTTGCATGCGCTTTAACGAGAATATCACAATAAAGCAGTTTCGCACTTGTAACGGCACAAGACGCAGTATCTGGCTAGTTCATGCCATTTTGTGTGCTTTCCCTATATTTCACCTATCGCAGTTTCGTACTCGCAATAAAACAACACTATCTCGTTAGATGACATCGTTTTTGGCGGTTTCACGACGCTACCTAGCTCAAACTAACCGAACCTTCGCACTTCTATCGTTAGAAAACGTTTTATTCGCTACTTTACAATGTTTTCTGCAAGATAACGACGGTTTCATGCGCTTTCACGTTAGATATCGTAGTTCCCGACTTGTAATGTTGAAAAACACTACATCTCACTAAGTGACATTGTTTAATGCGGTTTTACGACGGTTGATATGTCAACCTAACCTAACATTCGCACTTGTATCTAAAGACGCTCAATTACACTGTTTCGTTCACAATTACGATATTTGCTTGACCTCACAGTTTCTCACCAACTTATTACAGTACAGAACGCTGTATCTCGCTAAATGACATCGTTCTTTAAGGTTTCACGATACTTGCATGCGCTTTACCAGGAATGTCACAACATAGCAGTTTCGCACTTGTAACGGTACAACACGCAGTATTTGGCTTGTTCATGCCGTTTTGTGTGCTTTCACAACATTTCACCTATCGCAGTTTCGTACTCGCAATAAACAACACTATCTCGTTAGATGACGTCGTTTTTGGTGGTTTCACGACGCTACCTAGCTTAAACTAACATAACTCAACCTAACATAACCTTCGCACTTCTATCGTTAGAAAACGTTTTACTCGCTACTTTACATTGCTTTCTACAACATTACGACGGTTTCAAGCGCTTTCACATTAGATATCGCAGTTCCCAACTTTTAAAGGTGAAAAACACTGCATCTCACTAAGTGACATTGTTTAATGCCGGTTTAGCGCGGTTCATATCTTAACCTAACCTAACCTAAGCTAACCTAACCTAACCTAACATAACCTAACCTAACCTAACCTAACCAAACCTAACCTAACGTAACCTAACCTAACCTAACCTAACCTAACCTAACCTAACGACGTTTGCAAGCGCTTTCACATTAGATATCGCAGTTCCCGACTTGTAATGGTGAAAAACACTGCATCTCACTAAGTGACATTGTTTAATGCGGTTTTACGACGGCTCATATCTTAACCTAACCTAACATTCGTACTTGTATTGAAAAACGCTCTATTACACTGTTTCGTTCACAATTACGATATTTGCATATCCTCACAGTTTTTCGCCAACTTATTGCAGTACAGAACGCTGTATCTCGCTAAATGACATTGTTCTTTAAGGTTTCACGATGCTTGCATGCGCTTTAACGAGAATATCACAATATAGCAGTTTCGCACTTGTAACGGTAGAACACGCAGTATTTGGCTTGTTCATGCCGTTTTGTGTGCTTTCACATTTCACCTATCGCAGTTTAATACTCGCAATAAAAGAACACTATCTCTTTAGATGACGTCGTTTTTGGTAGTTTCACGACGCTACCTAGCCTAAACTAACCTAACCTAACCTAACCTTCGCACTTCTATCGTTAGAAAACGTTTTACTCGCAACTTTACAATGTTTTCTAGAAGATTACGACGGTTTCATGCGCTTTCACATTAGATATCGTAGTTCCCGACTTGTAATGTTGAAAAACACTACATCTCACTAAGTGACATTGTTTAATGCGGTTTTACGATGGTTGATATGTCAACCTAACCTAACATTCGCACTTGTATCTAAAGACGCTCAATTACACTGTTTCGTTCACAATTACGATATTTGCTTGACCTCACAGTTTCTCACTAACTTATTACAGTACAGAACGCTGTATCTCGCTAAATGACATCGTTCTTTAAGGTTTCACGATACTTGCATGCGCTTTACCGAGAATGTCACAACATAGCAGTTTCGCACTTGTAACGGTACAACACGCAGTATTTGGCTTGTTCATGCCGTTTTGTGTGCTTTCACATTTTACCTATCGCAGTTTCGTACTCGCAATAAACAACACTATCTCGTTAGATGACGTCGTTTTTGGTGGTTTCACGACGCTACCTAGCTTAAACTAACATAACTCAACCTAACATAACCTTCGCACTTCTATCGTTAGAAAACGTTTTACTCGCTACTTTACATTGCTTTCTACAACATTACGACGGTTTCAAGCGCTTTCACATTAGATATCGCAGTTCCCAACTTGTAAAGGTGAAAAACACTGCATCTCACTAAGTGACATTGTTTAATGCGGTTTTACGACGGTTCATACCTTAACCTAACGTAACCTAACCTAACCTAACCCAACCTAACCTAACATAACCTAACCTAACCTAACCTAACCAAACCTAACCTAACGTGACCTAACCTAACCTAACCTAACCTAACCTAACGACGTTTGCAAGCGCTTTCACAATAGATATCGCAGTTCCCTTCTTTTAATGGTGAAAAACACTGCATCTCACTAATTGACATTTGTTTAATGCGGTTTTACGACGGTTCATATCTTAACCTAACCTAACATTCGCACTTGTATCTAAAAACGCTCTATTACACTGTTTTGTTCACAATTACTTATTTGCATAACCTCACAGTTTCTCACCAACTTATTGCAGTACAGAACGTTGTATCTCGCTAAATGACATTGTTCTTTAAGGTTTCACGATGCTTGCATGCGCTTTAACGAGAATATCACAATATAGCAGTTTCGCACTTGTAACGTTAGAACACGCAGTATTTGGCTTGTTCACGCCGTTTTGTGTGCTTTCACAACATTTCACCTATCGCAGTTTAATACTCGCTATAAAACAACACTATCTCGTTAGATGACGTCGTTTTTGGTAGTTTCACGACGCTACCTAGCTTAACCTAACCTAACCTAACCTTCGCACTTCTATCGTTAGAAAACGTTTTACTCACCACTTTACAATATTTTCTACAAGATTACGACGGTTTCATGCGCTTTCACATTAGATATTGCAGTTCCCAACTTGTAAAGGTGAAAAACACTGCATCTCACTAAGTGACATTGTTTAATGCGGTTTTAGCGCGGTTCATATCTTAACCTAACCTAACCTAAACTAACCTAACCTAACCCAACCTAACCTAACATAACCTAACCTAACCTAACCTAACCAAACCTAACCTAACGTAACCTAACCTAACCTAACCTAACCTAACCTAACCTAACGACGTTTGCAAGCGCTTTCACATTAGATATCGCAGTTCCCGACTTGTAATGGTGAAAAACACAGCATCTCACTAAGTGACATTGTTTAATGCGGTTTAGCGCGGTTCATATCTTAACCTAACCTAACCTTACCTAACCCAACCTAACCTAACCTAACCTAACCAAACCTTACCTAACATCCCTAACCTAACCTAACCTAACCTAACCAAACCTAACCTAACCTAACCTAACGTAACCTAACCTAACCTAACCTAACCTAACCTAACGACGTTTGCAAGCGCTTTCACATTAGATATCGCAGTTCCCGACTTGTAATGGTGAAAAACACTGCATCTCATCAAGTGACATTGTTTAATGCGGTTTTACGACGGTTCATATCTTAACCTAACCTAAAATTCGCACTTGTATTAAAAAACGCTCTATTACACTGTTTCGTTCACAATTAGGATATTTGCATAACCTCACAGTTTTTCACCAACTTATTGCAGTACAGAACGCTGTATCTCGCTAAATGACATCGTTCTTTAAGGTTTCACGATGCTTGCATGCGCTTTAACGAGAATATCACAACATAGCAGTTTCGCACTTGTAACGGTACAACACGCAGTATTTGGCTTGTTCATGCCGTTTTGTGTGCTTTCACAACATTTCACCTATCGCAGTTTCGTACTCGCAATAAAACAACACTATCTCGTTAGATGACGTTGTTTTTGGTAGTTTCACGACACTACCTAGCTTAAACTAACATAACTCAACCTAACATAACCTTCGCACTTCTATCGTTAGAAAACGTTTTACTCGCTACTTTACATTGCTTTCTACAACAATACGACGGTTTCAAGCGCTTTCACATTAGATATCACAGTTTCCAACTTGTAAAGGTGAAAAACACTGCATCTCACTAAGTGACATTGTTTAATGCGGTTTTACGACGGTTCATACCTTAACCTAACGTAACCTAACCTAACCTAACCTAACCTTACCTAACCTAACCTAACCTAACCCAACCCAACCTAACCTAACCTAACCTAACCTAAACTAACCTAACCCAACCTAACCTAACCTAACCTAACCTAACCCAACCCAACCCAACCCAACCTAACCTAACCTAAGCTAACCTAACCAAACCTAACCTAACTTAACCTAACCTAACGTAACCTAACCTAACCTATTCTAACGTAACCTAACCTTTCCTGACCTAACCTAACCTAACGTAACCTAACCTAACCTAACCTAACATAACATAACGTAACCTAACCTAACCTAACCTAACCTAACGTAACCTAACCTAACCTAACCTAACCCAACCTAACCCAACCCAACCCAACCCAAACCAACAACACCCAACCCAACCTAACCTAACCTAACCTAACCTTACCTAACCTAACCAAATTATCCTTACGTAACCTAACCTAACCTAACGTAACCTAACCTAACCTAACCTAACGTAACGTAACCTAACCTAACGTAACCTAACCTAACCTAACCTAACCCAACCTAACCTAACCTAACCTAACCTAACCCAACTCAACCCAACCTAACCTAATCTAACCTAACCTAACCTAACCTAACAAAACCTAACCTAACCTAACCTAACGACGGTTGCAAGCGCTTTCACATTAGATATCGCAGTTCCCGACTTTTAATGGTGAAAAACACTGCATCTCACTAATTGACATTGTTTAATGCGGTTTTACGACGGTTCATATCTTAACCTAACCTAACATTCGCACTTGTATCTAAAACCACTCTATTACACTGTTTTGTTCACAATTACCATATTTGCATAACCTCACAGTTTTTCACCAACTTATTGCAGTACAGAACGTTGTATCTCGCTAAATGACATTGTTCTTTAAGGTTTCACGATGCTTGCATGCGCTTTAACGAGAATATCACAATATAGCAGTTTCGCACTTGTAACGGTAGAACACGCAGTATTTGGCTTGTTCATGCCGTTTTGTGTGCTTTCACAACATTTCACCTATCGCAGTTTAATACTCGCTATAAAACAACACTATCTCGTTAGATGACGTCGTTTTTGGTAGTTTCACGACGCTACCTAGCTTAAACTAACCTAACCTAACCTAACCTTCGCACTTCTATCGTTAGAAAACGTTTTACTCGCAACTTTACAATGTTTTCTACAAGATTACGACGGTTTCATGCGCTTTCACATTAGATATCGTAGTTCCCGACTTGTAATGTTGAAAAACACTACATCTCACTAAGTGACATTGTTTAATGCGGTTTTACGACGGTTGATATGTCAACCTAACCTAACATTCCACTTGTATCTAAAGACGCTCAATTACACTGTTTCGTTCACAATTACGATATTTGCTTGACCTCACAGTTTCTCACCAACTTATTACAGTACAGAACGCTGTATCTCGCTAAATGACATCGTTCTTTAAGGTTTCACGATACTTGCATGCGCTTTACCGAGAATGTCCAAACATAGCAGTTTCGCACTTGTAACGCTACAACACGCAGTATTTGGCTTGTTCATGCCGTTTTGTGTGCTTTCACATTTTACCTATCGCAGTTTCGTACTCGCAATAAAACAACACTATCTCGTTAGATGACGTCGTTTTTGGTGGTTTCACGACGCTACCTAGCTTAAACTAACATAACTCAACCTAACATAACCTTCGCACTTCTATCGTTAGAAAACGTTTTACTCGCTACTTTACATTGCTTTCTACAACATTACGACGGTTTCAAGCGCTTTCACATTAGATATCGCAGTTCCCAACTTGTAAAGGTGAAAAACACTGCATCTCACTAAGTGACATTGTTTAATGCGGTTTTACGACGGTTCATACCTTAACCTAACGTAACCTAACCTAACCTAACCCAACCTAACCTAACATAACCTAACCTAACCTAACCTAACCAAACCTAACCTTCCGTAACCTAACCTAACCTAACCTAACTTAACCTAACCTAACCTAACCTAACCTAACGACGTTTGCAAGCGCTTTCACATTAGATATCGCAGTTCCCGACTTGTAATGGTGAAAAACACTGCATCTCACCAAGTGACATTGTTTACTGCGGTTTTACGACGGTTCATATCTTAACCTAACCTAACATTCGTACTTGTATTGAAAAACGCTCTATTACACTGTTTCGTTCACAATTACGATATTTGCATAACCTCACAGTTTTTCACCAACTTATTGCAGTACAGAACGCTGTATCTCGCTAAATGACATTGTTCTTTAAGGTTTCACGATGCTTGCATGCGCTTTAACGAGAATATCACAATATAGCAGTTTCGCACTTGTAACGGTAGAGCACGCAGTATTTGGCTTGTTCATGCCGTTTTGTGTTATTTCACAACATTTCACCTATCGCAGTTTAATACTCGCTATAAAACAACACTATCTCTTTAGATGACGTCGTTTTTGGTAGTTTCACGACGCTACCTAGCCTAAACTAACCTAACCTAACCTAACCTTCGCACTTCTATCGTTAGAAAACGTTTTACTCGCAACTTTACAATGTTTTCTACAAGATTACGACGGTTTCATGCGCTTTCACATTAGATATCGTAGTTCCCGACTTGTAATGTTGAAAAACACTACATCTCACTAAGTGACATTGTTTAATGCGGTTTTACGATGGTTGATATGTCAACCTAACCTAACATTCGCACTTCAATCTGAAGACGCTCAATTACACTGTTTCGTTCACAATTACGATATTTGCTTGACCTCACAGTTTCTCACCAACTTATTACAGTACAGAACGCTGTATCTCGCTAAATGACATCGTTCTTTAAGGTTTCACGATACTTGCATGCGCTTTACCGAGAATGTCACAACATAGCAGTTTCGCACTTGTAACGGTACAACACGCAGTATTTGGCTTGTTCATGCCGTTTTGTGTGCTTTCACAACATTTTACCTATCGCAGTTTCGTACTCGCAATAAACAACACTATCTCGTTAGATGACGTCGTTTTTGGTGGTTTCACGACGCTACCTAGCTTAAACTAACATAACTCAACCTAACATAACCTTCGCACTTCTATCGTTAGAAAACGTTTTACTCGCTACTTTACATTGCTTTCTACAACATTACGACGGTTTCAAGCGCTTTCACATTAGATATCGCAGTTCCCAACTTGTAAAGGTGAAAAACACTGCATCTCACTAAGTGACATTGTTTAATGCGGTTTTACGACGGTTCATACCTTAACCTAACGTAACCTAACCTAACCTAACCTAACCTTACCTAACCTAACCTAACCTAACCTAACCCAACCCAACCCAACCTAACCTAACCTAACCTAACCTAAACTAACCTAACCCAACCTAACCTAACCTAACCTAACCTAACCCAACCCAACCCAACCCAACCTAACCTAACCTAAGCTAACCTAACCAAACCTAACCTAACTTAACCTAACCTAACGTAACCTAACCTAACCTAACCTATTCTAACCTAACCTAACCTAACCTAACCTAACCTAACGTAACCTAACCTAACCTAACCCAACCTAACCCAACCCAACCCAACCCAAACCAACAACACCCAACCCAACCTAACCTAACCTAACCTAACCTTACCTAACCTAACCAAATTATCCTTACCTAACCTAACCTAACCTAACGTAACCTAACCTAACCTAACCTAACCTAACGTAACCTAGCCTAACCTAACGTAACCTAACCTAACCTAACCCAACCTAACCTAACCTAACCTAACCTAACCCAACTCAACCCAACCTAACCTAATCTAACCTAACCTAACCTAACCTAACCTAACAAAACCTAACCTAACCTAACCTAACCTAACCTAACCTAACGACGGTTGCAAGCGCTTTCACATTAGATATCGCAGTTCCCGACTTTTAATGGTGAAAAACACTGCATCTCACTAATTGACATTGTTTAATGCGGTTTTACGACGGTTCATATCTTAACCTAACCTAACATTCGCACCTGTATCTAAAACCGCTCTATTACACTGTTTTGTTCACAATTACCATATTTCCATAACCTCACAGTTTTTCACCAACTTATTGCAGTACAGAACGTTGTATCTCGCTAAATGACATTGTTCTTTAAGGTTTCACGATGTTTGCATGCGCTTTAACGAGAATATCACAATATAGCAGTTTCGCACTTGTAACGGTAGAGCACGCAGTATTTGGCTTGTTCATGCCGTTTTGTGTGCTTTCACAACATTTCACCTATCGCAGTTTAATACTCGCTATAAAACAACACTATCTCGTTAGATGACGTCGTTTTTGGTAGTTTCACGACGCTACCTAGCTTAAACTAACCTAACCTAACCTAACCTTCGCACTTCTATCGTTAGAAAACGTTTTACTCGCAACTTTACAATGTTTTCTACAAGATTACGACGGTTTCATGCGCTTTCACATTAGATATCGTAGTTCCCGACTTGTAATGTTGAAAAACACTACATCTCACTAAGTGACATTGTTTAATGCGGTTTTACGACGGTTGATATGTCAACCTAACCTAACATTCGCACTTGTATCTTAAGACGCTCAATTACACTGTTTCGTTCACAATTACGATATTTGCTTGACCTCACAGTTTCTCACCAACTTATTACAGTACAGAACGCTGTATCTCGCTAAATGACATCGTTCTTTAAGGTTTCACGATACTTGCATGCGCTTTACCGAGAATGTCAAAACATAGCAGTTTCGCACTTGTAACGGTACAACACGCAGTATTTGGCTTGTTCATGCCGTTTTGTGTGCTTTCACATTTTACCTATCGCAGTTTCGTACTCGCAATAAAACAACACTATCTCGTTAGATGACGTCGTTTTTGGTAGTTTCACGACGCTACCTAGCTTAAACTAACCTAACCTAACCTAACCTTCGCACTTCTATCGTTAGAAAACGTTTTACTCGCAACTTTACAATGTTTTCTACAAGATTACGACGGTTTCATGCGCTTTCACATTAGATATCGTAGTTCCCGACTTGTAATGGTGAAAAACACTGCATCTCACTAAGTGACATTGTTTAATGCGGTTTTACGACGGTTCATATCTTAACCTAACCTAACATTCGTACTTGTATTGAAAAACGCTCTATTACACTGTTTCGTTCACAATTACGATATTTGCATAACCTCACAGTTTTTCACCAACTTATTGCAGTACAGAACGCTGTATCTCGCTAAATGACATTGTTCTTTAAGGTTTCACGATGCTTGCATGCGCTTTAACGAGAATATCACAATATAGCAGTTTCGCACTTGTAACGGTAGAACACGCAGTATTTGGCTTGTTCATGCCGTTTTGTGTGCTTTCACAACATTTCACCTATCGCAGTTTAATACTCGCAATAAAACAACACTATCTCTTTAGATGACGTCGTTTTTGGTAGTTTCACGACGCTACCTAGCCTAAACTAACCTAACCTAACTTAACCTTCGCACTTCTATCGTTAGAAAACGTTTTACTCGCAACTTTACAATGTTTTCTACAAGATTACGACGGTTTCATGCGCTTTCACATTAGATATCGTAGTTCCCGACACTTAATGTTGAAAAACACTACATATCACTAAGTGACATTGTTTAATGCGGTTTTACGATGGTTGATATGTCAACCTAACCTAACATTCGCACTTGTATCTAAAGACGCTCAATTACACTGTTTCGTTCACAATTACGATATTTGCTTGACCTCATAGTTTCTCACCAACTTATTACAGTACAGAACGCTGTATCTCGCTAAATGACATCGTTCTTTAAGGTTTCACGATACTTGCATGCGCTTTACCGAGAATGTCACAACATAGCAGTTTCGCACTTGTAACGGTACAACACGCAGTATTTGGCTTGTTCATGCCGTTTTGTGTGCTTTCACAACATTTTACCTATCGCAGTTTCGTACTCGCAATAAACAACACTATCTCGTTAGATGACGTCGTTTTTGGTGGTTTCACGACGCTACCTAGCTTAAACTAACCTAACCTAACCTAACCTTCGCACTTCTATCGTTAGAAAACGTTTTACTCGCAACTTTACAATGTTTTCTACAAGATTACGACGGTTTCATGCGCTTTCACATTAGATATCGTAGTTCCCGACTTGTAATGTTGAAAAACACTACATATCACTAAGTGACATTGTTTAATGCGGTTTTACGATGATTGATATGTCAACCTAACCTAACATTCGCACTTGTATCTAAAGACGCTCAATTACACTGTTTCGTTCACAATTACGATATTTGCTTGACCTCACAGTTTTTCACCAACTTATTGCAGTACAGAACGCTGTATCTCGCTAAATGACATTGTTCATTAGGGTTTCACGATGCTTGCATGCGCTTTAACGAGAATATCACAATATAGCAGTTTCGCACTTGTAACGGTAGAACACGCAGTATTTGGCTTGTTCATGCCGTTTTGTGTGCTTTCACAACATTTCACCTATCGCAGTTTAATACTCGCAATAAAACAACACTATCTCTTTAGATGACGTCGTTTTTGGTAGTTTCACGACGCTACCTAGCCTAAACTAACCTAACCTAACCTAACCTTCGCACTTCTATCGTTAGAAAACGTTTTACTCGCAACTTTACAATGTTTTCTACAAGATTACGACGGTTTCATGCGCTTTCACATTAGATATTGTAGTTCCCGACTTGTAATGTTGAAAAACACTACATATCACTAAGTGACATTGTTTAATGCGGTTTTACGACGGTTCATATCTTAACCTAACCTAACATTCGTACTTGTATTGAAAAACGCTCTATTACACTGTTTCGTTCACAATTACGATATTTGCATAACATCACAGTTTTTCACCAACTTATTGCAGTACAGAACGCTGTATCTCGCTAAATGACATTGTTCTTTAAGGTTTCACGATGCTTGCATGCGCTTTAACGAGAATATCACAATATAGCAGTTTCGCACTTGTAACGGTAGAACACGCAGTATTTGGCTTGTTCATGCCGTTTTGTGTGCTTTCACAACATTTCACCTATCGCAGTTTAATACTCGCAATAAAACAACACTATCTCTTTAGATGACGTCGTTTTTGGTAGTTTCACGACGCTACCTAGCCTAAACTAACCTAACCTAACCTAACCTTCGCACTTCTATCGTTAGAAAACGTTTTACTCGCATCTTTACAATGTTTTCTACAAGATTACGACGGTTTCATGCGCTTTCACATTAGATATCGTAGTTCCCGACTTGTAATGTTGAAAAACACTACATATCACTAAGTGACATTGTTTAATGCGGTTTTACGATGGTTGATATGTCAACCTAACCTAACATTCGCACTTGTATCTAAAGACGCTCAATTACACTGTTTCGTTCACAATTACGATATTTGCTTGACCTCACAGTTTCTCACCAACTTATTACAGTACAGAACGCTGTATCTCGCTAAATGACATCGTTCTTTAAGGTTTCACGATACTTGCATGCGCTTTACCGAGAATGTCACAACATAGCAGTTTCGCACTTGTAACGGTACAACACGCAGTATTTGGCTTGTTCATGCCGTTTTGTGTGCTTTCACAACATTTTACCTATCGCAGTTTCGTACTCGAAATAAACAACACTATCTCGTTAGATGACGTCGTTTTTGGTGGTTTCACGACGCTACCTAGCTTAAACTAACATAACTCAACCTAACATAACCTTCGCACTTCTATCGTTAGAAAACGTTTTACTCGCTACTTTACATTGCTTTCTACAACATTACGACGGTTTCAAGCGCTTTCACATTAGATATCGCAGTTCCCAACTTGTAAAGGTGAAAAACACTGCATCTCACTAAGTGACATTGTTTAATGCGGTTTTAGCGCGGTTCGTATCTTAACCTAACCTAACCTAACCTAACCTAACCCAACCTAACCTAACATAACCTAACCTAACCTAACATAACCAAACCTAACCTAACGTAACCTAACCTAACCTAACCTAACCTAACCTAACGACGTTTGCAAGCGCTTTCACATTAGATATCGCAGTTCCCGACTTGTAATGGTGAAAAACACTGCATCTCACTAAGTGACATTGTTTAATGCGGTTTTACGACGGTTCATATCTTAACCTAACCTAACATTCGTACTTGTATGGAAAAACGCTCTATTACACTGTTTCGTTCACAATTACGATATTTGCATAACCTCACAGTTTTTCACCAACTTATTGCAGTACAGAACGCTGTATCTCGCTAAATGACATCGTTCTTTAAGGTTTCACGATGCTTGCATGCGCTTTAACAAGAATATCACATTATAGCAGTTTCGCACTTGTAACGGTACAACACGCAGTATCTGGCTTGTTCAAGCCGTTTTGTGTACTTTCACAACATTTCACCTATTGCAGTTACGTACATGCAATAAAACAACGCTATCTCGTTAGTTGACGTCCTTTTTGGTGGTCTCACGACGCTACATAGCTTAAACTAACATAACTCAAGCTAACCTTCGCACTTCTATCGTTAGAAAACGTTTTACTCGCAACTTTACAATGTTTTCTACAAGATTACGACGGTTTCATGCGCTTTCACATTAGATATCGTAGTTCCCGACTTGTAATGTTGAAAAACACTACATCTCACTAAGTGACATTGTTTAATGCGGTTTTACGACGGTTGATATCTCAACCTAACCTAACATTCGCACTTGTATTTAAATACGCTCAATTACACTGTTTCGTTCACAATTACGATATTTGCTTGACCTCACAGTTTCTCACCAACTTATTACAGTTCAGAACGCTGTATCTCGCTAAATGACATCGTTCTTTAAGGTTTCACGATACTTGCATGCGCTTTAACGAGAATATCACAATAAAGCAGTTTCGCACTTGTAACGGCACAAGACGCAGTATCTGGCTAGTTCATGCCATTTTGTGTGCTTTCCCAATATTTCACCTATCGCAGTTTCGTACTCGCAATAAAACAACACTATCTCGTTAGATGACATCGTTTTTGGCGGTTTCACGACGCTACCTAGCTCAAACTAACCGAACCTTCGCACTTCTATCGTTAGAAAACGTTTTATTCGCTACTTTACAATGTTTTCTGCAAGATAACGACGGTTTCATGCGCTTTCACATTAGATATCGTAGTTCCCGACTTGTAATGTTGAAAAACACTACATCTCACTAAGTGACATTGTTTAATGCGGTTTTACGACGGTTGATATCTCAACCTAACCTAACATTCGCACTTGTATCTAAATACGCTCAATTACACTGTTTCGTTCACAATTACGATATTTGCTTGACCTCACAGTTTCTCACCAACTTATTACAGTACAGAACGCTGTATCTCGCTAAATGACATCGTTCTTTAAGGTTTCACGTTACTTGCATGCGCTTTACCAGGAATGTCACAACATAGCAGTTTCGCACTTGTAACGGTACAACACGCAGTATTTGGCTTGTTCATGCCGTTTTGTGTGCTTTCACAACATTTCACCTATCGCAGTTTCGTACTCGCAATAAACAACACTATCTCGTTAGATGACGTCGTTTTTGGTGGTTTCACGACGCTACCTAGCTTAAACTAACATAACTCAACCTAACATAACCTTCGCACTTCTATCGTTAGAAAACGTTTTACTCGCTACTTTACATTGCTTTCTACAACATTACGACGGTTTCAAGCGATTTCACATTAGATATCGCAGTTCCCAACTTGTAAAGGTGAAAAACACTGCATCTCACTAAGTGACATTGTTTAATGCGGTTTTACGACGGTTGATATCTCAACCTAACCTAACATTCGCACTTGTATCTAAATACGCTCAATTACACTGTTTCGTTCACAATTACGATATTTGCTTG
The DNA here is from genome assembly GCF_043290135.1 of Rhipicephalus microplus. Taxonomy (NCBI): domain Eukaryota; kingdom Metazoa; phylum Arthropoda; class Arachnida; order Ixodida; family Ixodidae; genus Rhipicephalus; species Rhipicephalus microplus. The sequence continues at coordinate 675,134 of NW_027464668.1, forward strand.
ACCTCACAGTTTCTCACCAACTTATTACAGTTCAGAACGCTGTATCTCGCTAAATGACATCGTTCTTTAAGGTTTCACGATGCTTGCATGCGCTTTAACGAGAATATCACAACATAGCAGTTTCGCACTTGTAACGGTACAACACGCAGTATTTGGCTTGTTCATGCCGTTTTGTGTGCTTTCACAACATTTCACCTATCGCAGTTTCGTACTCGCAATAAAACAACACTATCTCGTTAGATGACGTTGTTTTTGGTAGTTTCACGACGCCACCTAGCTTAAACTAACATAACTCAACCTAACATAACCTTCGCACTTCTATCGTTAGAAAACGTTATACTCGCTACTTTACATTGCTTTCTACAACATTACGACGGTTTCAAGCGCTTTCACATTAGATATCACAGTTCCCAACTTGTAAAGATGAAAAACACTGCATCTCACTAAGTGACATTGTTTAATGCGGTTTTACGATGGTTCATACCTTAACCTAACGTAACCTAACCTAACCTAACCTAACCTTACCTAACCTAACCTAACCTAACCCAACCCGACCCGACCCAACCTAACCTAACCTAACCTAAACTAAACTAACCTAACCCAACCTAACCTAACCTAACCTAACCTAACCCAACCCAACCCAACCCAATCTAACCTAACCTAAGCTAACCTAACCTAACCTAACCAAACCTAACCTAACCTAACTTAACCTAACCTAACGTAACTTAACCTAACCTAACCTATTCTAACGTAACCTAACCTTACCTGACCTAACCTAACCTAACGTAACCTAACCTAACCTAACATTACCTAACGTAACCTAACCTAACCTAACCTAGCCTAACGTAACCTAACCTAACCTAACCCAACCTAACCCAACCCAACCCAACCCAACACCCAACCCAACCTAACCTAACCTTACTTAACCTAACCAAATTATCCTTACCTAACCTAACCTAACCTAACGTAACCTAACCTAACCTAACCTAACGTAACCTAACCTAACCTAACGTAACCTAACCTAACCTAACCTAACCCAACCTAACCTAACCTAACCTAACCTAACCCAACTCAACCCAACCTAACCTAATCTAACCTAACCTAACCTAACCAAACCTAACCTAACCTAACCTAACCTAACCTAACCTAACGACGGTTGCAAGCGCTTTCACATTAGATATCGCAGTTCCCCACTTTTAATGGTGAAAAACACTGCATCTCACTAATTGACATTGTTTAATGCGGTTTTACGACGGTTCATATCTTAACCTAACCTAACATTCGCACTTGTATCTAAAAACGCTCTATTACACTGTTTTGTTCACAATTACGATATTTGCATAACCTCACAGTTTTTCACCAACTTATTGCAGTACAGAACGCTGTATCTTCCTAAATGACATTGTTTTTTAAGGTTTCACGATGCTTGCATGCGCTTTAACGAGAATATCACAATATAGCAGTTTCGCACTTGTAACGGTAGAACACGCAGTATTTGGCTTGTTCATTCCGTTTTGTGTGCTTTCACAACATTTCACCTATCGCAGTTTAATACTCGCAATAAAACAACACTATGTCGTTAGATTACGTCGTTTTTGGTAGTTTCACGACGCTACCTAGCTTAACCTAACCTAACCTAACCTAACCTTCGCACTTCTATCGTTAGAAAACGTTTTATTCGCAACTTTACAATGTTTTCTACAAGATTACGACGGTTTCATGCGCTTTCACATTAGATATCGTAGTTCCCGACTTGTAATGTTGAAAAACACTACATCTCACTAAGTGAGATTGTTTAATGCGGTTTTACGACGGTTGATATGTCAACCTAACCTAACATTCGCACTTGTATCTAAAGACGCTCAATTACACTGTTTCGTTCACAATTACGATATTTGCTTGACCTCACAGTTTCTCACCAACTTATTACAGTACAGAACGCTGTATCTCGCTAAATGACATCGTTCTTTAAGGTTTCACGATACTTGCATGCGCTTTACCGAGAATGTCACAACATAGCAGTTTCGCACTTGTAACGGTACAACACGCAGTATTTGGCTTGTTCATGTCGTTTTGTGTGCTTTCACAACATTTTACCTATCGCAGTTTCGTACTCGCAATAAAACAACACTATCTCGTTAGATGACGTCGTTTTTGGTGGTTTCACGACGCTACCTAGCTTAAACTAACATAACTCAACCTAACATAACCTTCGCACTTCTATCGTTAGAAAACGTTTTACTCGCTACTTTACATTGCTTTCTACAACATTACGACGGTTTCAAGTGCTTTCACTGTAGATATCGCAGTTCCCAACTTGTAAAGGTGAAAAACACTGCATCTCACTAAGTGACATTGTTTAATGCGGTTTTACGACGGTTCATACCTTAACCTAACGTAACCTAACCTAACCTAACCCAACCTAACCTAACATAACCTAACCTAACCTAACCTAACCAAACCTAACCTAACGTAACCTAACCTAACCTAACCTAACCTAACCTAACGACGTTTGCAAGCGCTTTCACATTAGATATCGCAGTTCCCGACTTTTAAGGGTGAAAAACACTGCATCTCACTAATTGACATTTGTTTAATGCGGTTTTACGACGGTTCATATCTTAACCTAACCTAACATTCGCACTTGTATCTAAAAACGCTCTATTACACTGTTTTGTTCACAATTACCATATTTGCATAACCTCACAGTTTCTCACCAACTTATTGCAGTACAGAACGTTGTATCTCGCTAAATGACATCGTTCTTTAAGGTTTCACGATACTCTCATGCGCTTTACCGAGAATGTCACAACATAGCAGTTTCGCACTTGTAACGGTACAACACGCAGTATTTGGCTTGTTCATGCCGTTTTGTGTGCTTTCACAACATTTCACCTATCGCAGTTTCGTACTCGCAATAAACAACACTATCTCGTTAGATGACGTCGTTTTTGGTGGTTTCACGACGCTACCTAGCTTAAACTAACATAACTCAACCTAACATAACCTTCGCACTTCTATCGTTAGAAAACGTTTTACTCGCTACTTTACATTGCTTTCTACAACATTACGACGGTTTCAAGCGATTTCACATTAGATATCGCAGTTCCCAACTTGTAAAGGTGAAAAACACTGCATCTCACTAAGTGACATTGTTTAATGCGGTTTTAGCGCGGTTCATATCTTAACCTAACCTAACCTAACCTAACCTAACCTAACCTAACCTAACCCAACCTAACCTAACATAACCAAACCTAACCTAACCTAACCAAACCTAACCTTACGTAACCTAACCTAACCTAACCTAACCTAACCTAACCTAACCTAACCTAACGACGTTTGCAAGCGCTTTCACATTAGATATCGCAGTTCCCGACTTGTAATGGTGAAAAACACTGCATCTCACTAAGTGCCATTGTTTAATGCGGTTTTACGACGGTTCATATCTTAACCTAACCTAACATTCGTACTTGTATGGAAAAACGCTCTATTACACTGTTTCGTTCACAATTACGATATTTGCATAACCTCACAGTTTTTCACCAACTTATTGCAGTACAGAACGCTGTATCCCGCTAAATGACATCGTTCTTTAAGGTTTCACGATGCTTGCATGCGCTTTAACAAGAATATCACATTATAGCAGTTTCGCACTTGTAACGGTACAACACGCAGTATCTGGCTTGTTCAAGCCGTTTTGTGTACTTTCACAACATTTCACCTATTGCAGTTACGTACATGCTATAAAACAACGCTATCTCGTTAGTTGACGTCCTTTTTGGTGGTCTCACGACGCTACATAGCTTAAACTAACATAACTCAAGCTAACCTTCGCACTTCTATCGTTAGAAAACGTTTTACTCGCAACTTTACAATGTTTTCTACAAGATTACGACGGTTTCATGCGCTTTCACATTAGATATCGTAGTTCCCGACTTGTAATGTTGAAAAACACTACATCTCACTAAGTGACATTGTTTAATGCGGTTTTACGACGGTTGATATCTCAACCTAACCTAACATTCGCACTTGTATCTAAATACGCTCAATTACACTGTTTCGTTCACAATTACGATATTTGCTTGACCTCACAGTTTCTCACCAACTTATTACAGTTCAGAACGCTGTATCTCGCTAAATGACATCGTTCTTTAAGGTTTCACGATGCTTGCATGCGCTTTAACGAGAATATCACAACATAGCAGTTTCGCACTTGTAACGGTACAACACGCAGTATTTGGCTTGTTCATGCCGTTTTGTGTGCTTTCACAACATTTCACCTATCGCAGTTTCGTACTCGCAATAAAACAACACTATCTCGTTAGATGACGTTGTTTTTGGTAGTTTCACGACGCCACCTAGCTTAAACTAACATAACTCAACCTAACATAACCTTCGCACTTCTATCGTTAGAAAACGTTATACTCGCTACTTTACATTGCTTTCTACAACATTACGACGGTTTCAAGCGCTTTCACATTAGATATCACAGTTCCCAACTTGTAAAGATGAAAAACACTGCATCTCACTAAGTGACATTGTTTAATGCGGTTTTACGATGGTTCATACCTTAACCTAACGTAACCTAACCTAACCTAACCTAACCTTACCTAACCTAACCTAACCTAACCCAACCCGACCCGACCCAACCTAACCTAACCTAACCTAAACTAAACTAACCTAACCCAACCTAACCTAACCTAACCTAACCTAACCCAACCCAACCCAACCCAATCTAACCTAACCTAAGCTAACCTAACCTAACCTAACCAAACCTAACCTAACCTAACTTAACCTAACCTAACGTAACTTAACCTAACCTAACCTATTCTAACGTAACCTAACCTTACCTGACCTAACCTAACCTAACGTAACCTAACCTAACCTAACATTACCTAACGTAACCTAACCTAACCTAACCTAGCCTAACGTAACCTAACCTAACCTAACCCAACCTAACCCAACCCAACCCAACCCAACACCCAACCCAACCTAACCTAACCTTACTTAACCTAACCAAATTATCCTTACCTAACCTAACCTAACCTAACGTAACCTAACCTAACCTAACCTAACGTAACCTAACCTAACCTAACGTAACCTAACCTAACCTAACCTAACCCAACCTAACCTAACCTAACCTAACCTAACCCAACTCAACCCAACCTAACCTAATCTAACCTAACCTAACCTAACCAAACCTAACCTAACCTAACCTAACCTAACGACGGTTGCAAGCGCTTTCACATTAGATATCGCAGTTCCCCACTTTTAATGGTGAAAAACACTGCATCTCACTAATTGACATTGTTTAATGCGGTTTTACGACGGTTCATATCTTAACCTAACCTAACATTCGCACTTGTATCTAAAAACGCTCTATTACACTGTTTTGTTCACAATTACGATATTTGCATAACCTCACAGTTTTTCACCAACTTATTGCAGTACAGAACGCTGTATCTTCCTAAATGACATTGTTTTTTAAGGTTTCACGATGCTTGCATGCGCTTTAACGAGAATATCACAATATAGCAGTTTCGCACTTGTAACGGTAGAACACGCAGTATTTGGCTTGTTCATTCCGTTTTGTGTGCTTTCACAACATTTCACCTATCGCAGTTTAATACTCGCAATAAAACAACACTATCTCGTTAGATTACGTCGTTTTTGGTAGTTTCACGACGCTACCTAGCTTAACCTAACCTAACCTAACCTAACCTTCGCACTTCTATCGTTAGAAAACGTTTTATTCGCAACTTTACAATGTTTTCTACAAGATTACGACGGTTTCATGCGCTTTCACATTAGATATCGTAGTTCCCGACTTGTAATGTTGAAAAACACTACATCTCACTAAGTGAGATTGTTTAATGCGGTTTTACGACGGTTGATATGTCAACCTAACCTAACATTCGCACTTGTATCTAAAGACGCTCAATTACACTGTTTCGTTCACAATTACGATATTTGCTTGACCTCACAGTTTCTCACCAACTTATTACAGTACAGAACGCTGTATCTCGCTAAATGACATCGTTCTTTAAGGTTTCACGATACTTGCATGCGCTTTACCGAGAATGTCACAACATAGCAGTTTCGCACTTGTAACGGTACAACACGCAGTATTTGGCTTGTTCATGTCGTTTTGTGTGCTTTCACAACATTTTACCTATCGCAGTTTCGTACTCGCAATAAAACAACACTATCTCGTTAGATGACGTCGTTTTTGGTGGTTTCACGACGCTACCTAGCTTAAACTAACATAACTCAACCTAACATAACCTTCGCACTTCTATCGTTAGAAAACGTTTTACTCGCTACTTTACATTGCTTTCTACAACATTACGACGGTTTCAAGTGCTTTCACTGTAGATATCGCAGTTCCCAACTTGTAAAGGTGAAAAACACTGCATCTCACTAAGTGACATTGTTTAATGCGGTTTTACGACGGTTCATACCTTAACCTAACGTAACCTAACCTAACCTAACCCAACCTAACCTAACATAACCTAACCTAACCTAACCTAACCAAACCTAACCTAACGTAACCTAACCTAACCTAACCTAACCTAACCTAACCTAACGACGTTTGCAAGCGCTTTCACATTAGATATCGCAGTTCCCGACTTTTAAGGGTGAAAAACACTGCATCTCACTAATTGACATTTGTTTAATGCGGTTTTACGACGGTTCATATCTTAACCTAACCTAACATTCGCACTTGTATCTAAAAACGCTCTATTACACTGTTTTGTTCACAATTACCATATTTGCATAACCTCACAGTTTCTCACCAACTTATTGCAGTACAGAACGTTGTATCTCGCTAAATGACATTGTTCTTTAACGTTTCACGATGCTTGCATGCGCTTTAACGAGAATATCACAATATAGCAGTTTCGCACTTGTAACGGTAGAACACGCAGTATTTGGCTTGTTCATGCCGTTTTGTGTGCTTTCACAACATTTCACCTATCGCAGTTTAATACTCGCTATAAAACAACACTATCTCGTTAGATGACATCGTTTTTGGTAGTTTCACGACGCTACCTAGCTTAAACTAACCTAACCTAACCTAACCTTCGCACTTCTATCGTTAGAAAACGTTTTACTCACCACTTTACAATGTTTTCTACAAGATTACGACGGTTTCATGCGCTTTCACATTAGATATCGCAGTTCCCCACTTTTAATGGTGAAAAACACTGCATCTCACTAATTGACATTGTTTAATGCGGTTTTACGACGGTTCATATCTTAACCTAACCTAACATTCGCACTTGTATCTAAAAACGCTCTATTACACTGTTTTGTTCACAATTACGATATTTGCATAACCTCACACTTTTTCACCAACTTATTGCAGTACAGAACGCTGTATCTTCCTAAATGACATTGTTTTTTAAGGTTTCACGATGCTTGCATGCGCTTTAACAAGAATATCACAATATAGCAGTTTCGCACTTGTAACGGTAGAACACGCAGTATTTGGCTTGTTCATGCCGTTTTGTGTGCTTTCACAACATTTCACCTATCGCAGTTTAATACTCGCTATAAAACAACACTATCTCGTTAGATGACGTCGTTTTTGGTAGTTTCACGACGCTACCTAGCTTAACCTAACCTAACCTAACCTAACCTTCGCACTTCTATCGTTAGAAAACGTTTTACTCACAACTTTACAATATTTTCTACAAGATTACGACGGTTTCATGCGCTTTCACATTAGATATCGCAGTTCCCAACTTGTAAAGGTGAAAAACACTGCATCTCACTAAGTGACATTGTTTAATGCGGTTTTAGCGCGGTTCATATCTTAACCTAACCTAACCTAACCTAACCTAACCTAACCCAACCTAACCTAACATAACCTAACCTAACCTAACCTAACCTAACCTAACCAAACCTAACCTAACGTAACCTAACCTAACCTAACCTAACCTAACCTAACGACGTTTGCAAGCGCTTTCACATTAGATATCGCAGTTCCCGACTTGTAATGGTGAAAAACACAGCATCTCACTAAGTGACATTGTTTAATGCGGTTTAGCGCGGTTCATATCTTAACCTAACCTAACCTTACCTAACCCAACCTAACCTAACCTAACCTAACCAAACCTTACCTAACATCCCTAACCTAACCTAACCTAACCTAACCAAACCTAACCTAACCTAACCTAACGTAACCTAACCTAACCTAACCTAACCTAACCTAACGACGTTTGCAAGCGCTTTCACATTAGATATCGCAGTTCCCGACTTGTAATGGTGAAAAACACTGCATCTCATCAAGTGACATTGTTTAATGCGGTTTTACGACGGTTCATATCTTAACCTAACCTAAAATTCGCACTTGTAATAAAAAACGCTCTATTACACTGTTTCGTTCACAATTAGGATATTTGCATAACCTCACAGTTTTTCACCAACTTATTGCAGTACAGAACGCTGTATCTCGCTAAATGACATCGTTCTTTAAGGTTTCACGATGCTCTCATGCGCTTTAACGAGAATATCACAACATAGCAGTTTCGCACTTGTAACGGTACAACACGCAGTATTTGGCTTGTTCATGCCGTTTTGTGTGCTTTCACAACATTTCACCTATCGCAGTTTCGTACTCGCAATAAAACAACACTATCTCGTTAGATGACGTTGTTTTTGGTAGTTTCACGACACTACCTAGCTTAAACTAACATAACTCAACCTAACATAACCTTCGCACTTCTATCGTTAGAAAACGTTTTACTCGCTACTTTACATTGCTTTCTACAACAATACGACGGTTTCAAGCGCTTTCACATTAGATATCACAGTTCCCAACTTGTAAAGGTGAAAAACACTGCATCTCACTAAGTGACATTGTTTAATGCGGTTTTACGACGGTTCATACCTTAACCTAACGTAACCTAACCTAACCTAACCTTACCTAACCTAACCTAACCTAACCTAACCTAACCTAACCTATTCTAACGTAACCTAACCTTTCCTGACCTAACCTAACCTAACGTAACCTAACCTAACCTAACCTAACATAACATAACGTAACCTAACCTAACCTAACCTAACCTAACCTAACCTAACCCAACCTAACCCAACCCAACCCAACCCAAACCAACAACACCCAACCCAACCTAACCTAACCTAACCTAACCTTACCTAACCTAACCAAATTATCCTTACGTAACCTAACCTAACCTAACGTAACCTAACCTAACCTAACCTAACCTAACGTAACGTAACCTAACCTAACGTAACCTAACCTAACCTAACCTAACCTAACCCAACCTAACCTAACCTAACCTAACCTAACCCAACTCAACCCAACCTAACCTAATCTAACCTAACCTAACCTAACCTAACAAAACCTAACCTAACCTAACCTAACCTAACCTAACGACGGTTGCAAGCGCTTTCACATTAGATATCGCAGTTCCCGACTTTTAATGGTGAAAAACACTGCATCTCACTAATTGACATTGTTTAATGCGGTTTTACGACGGTTCATATCTTAACCTAACCTAACATTCGCACTTGTATCTAAAACCACTCTATTACACTGTTTTGTTCACAATTACCATATTTGCATAACCTCACAGTTTTTCACCAACTTATTGCAGTACAGAACGTTGTATCTCGCTAAATGACATTGTTCTTTAAGGTTTCACGATGCTTGCATGCGCTTTAACGAGAATATCACAATATAGCAGTTTCGCACTTGTAACGGTAGAACACGCAGTATTTGACTTGTTCATGCCGTTTTGTGTGCTTTCACAACATTTCACCTATCGCAGTTTAATACTCGCTATAAAACAACACTATCTCGTTAGATGACGTCGTTTTTGGTAGTTTCACGACGCTACCTAGCTTAAACTAACCTAACCTAACCTAACCTTCGCACTTCTATCGTTAGAAAACGTTTTACTCGCAACTTTACAATGTTTTCTACAAGATTACGACGGTTTCATGCGCTTTCACATTAGATATCGTAGTTCCCGACTTGTAATGTTGAAAAACACTACATCTCACTAAGTGACATTGTTTAATGTGGTTTTACGACGGTTGATATGTCAACCTAACCTAACATTCGCACTTGTATCTAAAGACGCTCAATTACACTGTTTCGTTCACAATTACGATATTTGCTTGACCTCACAGTTTCTCACCAACTTATTACAGTACAGAACGCTGTATCTCGCTAAATGACATCGTTCTTTAAGGTTTCACGATACTTGCATGCGCTTTACCGAGAATGTCCAAACATAGCAGTTTCGCACTTGTAACGCTACAACACGCAGTATTTGGCTTGTTCATGCCGTTTTGTGTGCTTTCACATTTTACCTATCGCAGTTTCGTACTCGCAATAAAACAACACTATCTCGTTAGATGACGTCGTTTTTGGTGGTTTCACGACGCTACCTAGCTTAAACTAACATAACTCAACCTAACATAACCTTCGCACTTCTATCGTTAGAAAACGTTTTACTCGCTACTTTACATTGCTTTCTACAACATTACGACGGTTTCAAGCGCTTTCACATTAGATATCGCAGTTCCCAACTTGTAAAGGTGAAAAACACTGCATCTCACTAAGTGACATTGTTTAATGCGGTTTTACGACGGTTCATACCTTAACCTAACGTAACCTAACCTAACCTAACCCAACCTAACCTAACATAACCTAACCTAACCTAACCTAACCAAACCTAACCTTCCGTAACCTAACCTAACCTAACCTTCCGTAACCTAACCTAACCTAACCTAACTTAACCTAACCTAACCTAACCTAACCTAACGACGTTTGCAAGCGCTTTCACATTAGATATCGCAGTTCCCGACTTGTAATGGTGAAAAACACTGCATCTCACCAAGTGACATTGTTTATTGCGGTTTTACGACGGTTCATATCTTAACCTAACCTAACATTCGTACTTGTATTGAAAAACGCTCTATTACACTGTTTCGTTCACAATTACGATATTTGCATAACCTCACAGTTTTTCACCAACTTATTGCAGTACAGAACGCTGTATCTCGCTAAATGACATTGTTCTTTAAGGTTTCACGATGCTTGCATGCGCTTTAACGAGAATATCACAATATAGCAGTTTCGCACTTGTAACGGTAGAACACGCAGTATTTGGCTTGTTCATGCCGTTTTGTGTTATTTCACCACATTTCACCTATCGCAGTTTAATACTCGCTATAAAACAACACTATCTCTTTAGATGACGTCGTTTTTGGTAGTTTCACGACGCTACCTAGCCTAAACTAACCTAACCTAACCTAACCTTCGCACTTCTATCGTTAGAAAACGTTTTACTCGCAACTTTACAATGTTTTCTACAAGATTACGACGGTTTCATGCGCTTTCACATTAGATATCGTAGTTCCCGACTTGTAATGTTGAAAAACACTACATCTCACTAAGTGACATTGTTTAATGCGGTTTTACGATGGTTGATATGTCAACCTAACCTAACATTCGCACTTCAATCTAAAGACGCTCAATTACACTGTTTCGTTCACAATTACGATATTTGCTTGACCTCACAGTTTCTCACTAACTTATTACAGTACAGAACGCTGTATCTCGCTAAATGACATCGTTCTTTAAGGTTTCACGATACTTGCATGCGCTTTACCGAGAATGTCACAACATAGCAGTTTCGCACTTGTAACGGTACAACACGCAGTATTTGGCTTGTTCATGCCGTTTTGTGTGCTTTCACATTTTACCTATCGCAGTTTCGTACTCGCAATAAACAACACTATCTCGTTAGATGACGTCGTTTTTGGTGGTTTCACGACGCTACCTAGCTTAAACTAACATAACTCAACCTAACATAACCTTCGCACTTCTATCGTTAGAAAACGTTTTACTCGCTACTTTACATTGCTTTCTACAACATTACGACGGTTTCAAGCGCTTTCACATTAGATATCGCAGTTCCCAACTTGTAAAGGTGAAAAACACTGCATCTCACTAAGTGACATTGTTTAATGCGGTTTTACGACGGTTCATACCTTAACCTAACGTAACCTAACCTAACCTAACCCAACCTAACCTAACATAACCTAACCTAACCTAACCTAACCAAACCTAACCTAACGTGACCTAACCTAACCTAACCTAACCTAACCTAACGACGTTTGCAAGCGCTTTCACAATAGATATCGCAGTTCCCTTCTTTTAATGGTGAAAAACACTGCATCTCACTAATTGACATTTGTTTAATGCGGTTTTACGACGGTTCATATCTTAACCTAACCTAACATTCGCACTTGTATCTAAAAACGCTCTATTACACTGTTTTGTTCACAATTACCATATTTGCATAACCTCACAGTTTCTCACCAACTTATTGCAGTACAGAACGTTGTATCTCGCTAAATGACATTGTTCTTTAAGGTTTCACGATGCTTGCATGCGCTTTAACGAGAATATCACAATATAGCAGTTTCGCACTTGTAACGTTAGAACACGCAGTATTTGGCTTGTTCATGCCGTTTTGTGTGCTTTCACAACATTTCACCTATCGCAGTTTAATACTCGCTATAAAACAACACTATCTCGTTAGATGACGTCGTTTTTGGTAGTTTCACGACGCTACCTAGCTTAACCTAACCTAACCTAACCTAACCTTCGCACTTCTATCGTTAGAAAACGTTTTACTCACCACTTTACAATATTTTCTACAAGATTACGACGGTTTCATGCGCTTTCACATTAGATATTGCAGTTCCCAACTTGTAAAGGTGAAAAACACTGCATCTCACTAAGTGACATTGTTTAATGCGGTTTTAGCGCGGTTCATATCTTAACCTAACCTAACCTAAACTAACCTAACCTAACCCAACCTAACCTAACATAACCTAACCTAACCTAACCTAACCAAACCTAACCTAACGTAACCTAACCTAACCTAACCTAACCTAACCTAACGACGTTTGCAAGCGCTTTCACATTAGATATCGCAGTTCCCGACTTGTAATGGTGAAAAACACAGCATCTCACTAAGTGACATTGTTTAATGCGGTTTAGCGCGGTTCATATCTTAACCTAACCTAACCTTACCTAACCCAACCTAACCTAACCTAACCTAACCAAACCTTACCTAACATCCCTAACCTAACCTAACCTAACCTAACCAAACCTAACCTAACCTAACCTAACGTAACCTAACCTAACCTAACCTAACCTAACCTAACGACGTTTGCAAGCGCTTTCACATTAGATATCGCAGTTCCCGACTTGTAATGGTGAAAAACACTGCATCTCATCAAGTGACATTGTTTAATGCGGTTTTACGACGGTTCATATCTTAACCTAACCTAAAATTCGCACTTGTATTAAAAAACGCTCTATTACACTGTTTCGTTCACAATTAGGATATTTGCATAACCTCACAGTTTTTCACCAACTTATTGCAGTACAGAACGCTGTATCTCGCTAAATGACATCGTTCTTTAAGGTTTCACGATGCTTGCATGCGCTTTAACGAGAATATCACAACATAGCAGTTTCGCACTTGTAACGGTACAACACGCAGTATTTGGCTTGTTCATGCCGTTTTGTGTGCTTTCACAACATTTCACCTATCGCAGTTTCGTACTCGCAATAAAACAACACTATCTCGTTAGATGACGTTGTTTTTGGTAGTTTCACGACACTACCTAGCTTAAACTAACATAACTCAACCTAACATAACCTTCGCACTTCTATCGTTAGAAAACGTTTTACTCGCTACTTTACATTGCTTTCTACAACAATACTACGGTTTCAAGCGCTTTCACATTAGATATCACAGTTCCCAACTTGTAAAGGTGAAAAACACTGCATCTCACTAAGTGACATTGTTTAATGCGGTTTTACGACGGTTCATACCTTAACCTAACGTAACCTAACCTAACCTAACCTAACCTTACCTAACCTAACCTAACCTAACCCAACCCAACCTAACCTAACCTAACCTAACCTAACCTAAACTAACCTAACCCAACCTAACCTAACCTAACCTAACCTAACCCAACCCAACCCAACCCAACCTAACCTAACCTAAGCTAACCTAACCAAACCTAACCTAACTTAACCTAACCTAACGTAACCTAACCTAACCTATTCTAACGTAACCTAACCTTTCCTGACCTAACCTAACCTAACGTAACCTAACCTAACCTAACCTAACATAACATAACGTAACCTAACCTAACCTAACCTAACCTAACGTAACCTAACCTAACCTAACCTAACCCAACCTAACCCAACCCAACCCAACCCAAACCAACAACACCCAACCCAACCTAACCTTACCTAACCTAACCTTACCTAACCTAACCAAATTATCCTTACGTAACCTAACCTAACCTAACGTAACCTAACCTAACCTAACCTAACCTAACGTAACGTAACCTAACCTAACGTAACCTAACCTAACCTAACCTAACCCAACCTAACCTAACCTAACCTAACCTAACCCAACTCAACCCAACCTAACCTAATCTAACCTAACCTAACCTAACCTAACAAAACCTAACCTAACCTAACCTAACGACGGTTGCAAGCGCTTTCACATTAGATATCGCAGTTCCCGACTTTTAATGGTGAAAAACACTGCATCTCACTAATTGACATTGTTTAATGCGGTTTTACGACGGTTCATATCTTAACCTAACCTAACATTCGCACTTGTATCTAAAACCACTCTATTACACTGTTTTGTTCACAATTACCATATTTGCATAACCTCACAGTTTTTCACCAACTTATTGCAGTACAGAACGTTGTATCTCGCTAAATGACATTGTTCTTTAAGGTTTCACGATGCTTGCATGCGCTTTAACGAGAATATCACAATATAGCAGTTTCGCACTTGTAACGGTAGAACACGCAGTATTTGGCTTGTTCATGCCGTTTTGTGTGCTTTCACATTTCACCTATCGCAGTTTAATACTCGCTATAAAACAACACTATCTCGTTAGATGACGTCGTTTTTGGTAGTTTCACGACGCTACCTAGCTTAAACTAACCTAACCTAACCTAACCTTCGCACTTCTATCGTTAGAAAACGTTTTACTCGCAACTTTACAATGTTTTCTACAAGATTACGACGGTTTCATGCGCTTTCACATTAGATATCGTAGTTCCCGACTTGTAATGTTGAAAAACACTACATCTCACTAAGTGACATTGTTTAATGCGGTTTTACGACGGTTGATATGTCAACCTAACCTAACATTCCACTTGTATCTAAAGACGCTAATTACACTGTTTCGTTCACAATTACGATATTTGCTTGACCTCACAGTTTCTCACCAACTTATTACAGTACAGAACGCTGTATCTCGCTAAATGACATCGTTCTTTAAGGTTTCACGATACTTGCATGCGCTTTACCGAGAATGTCCAAACATAGCAGTTTCGCACTTGTAACGCTACAACACGCAGTATTTGGCTTGTTCATGCCGTTTTGTGTGCTTTCACATTTTACCTATCGCAGTTTCGTACTCGCAATAAAACAACACTATCTCGTTAGATGACGTCGTTTTTGGTGGTTTCACGACGCTACCTAGCTTAAACTAACATAACTCAACCTAACATAACCTTCGCACTTCTATCGTTAGAAAACGTTTTACTCGCTACTTTACATTGCTTTCTACAACATTACGACGGTTTCAAGCGCTTTCACATTAGATATCGCAGTTCCCAACTTGTAAAGGTGAAAAACACTGCATCTCACTAAGTGACATTGTTTAATGCGGTTTTACGACGGTTCATACCTTAACCTAACGTAACCTAACCTAACCTAACCCAACCTAACCTAACATAACCTAACCTAACCTAACCTAACCAAACCTAACCTTCCGTAACCTAACCTAACCTAACCTAACTTAACCTAACCTAACCTAACCTAACCTAACGACGTTTGCAAGCGCTTTCACATTAGATATCGCAGTTCCCGACTTGTAATGGTGAAAAACACTGCATCTCACCAAGTGACATTGTTTATTGCGGTTTTACGACGGTTCATATCTTAACCTAACCTAACATTCGTACTTGTATTGAAAAACGCTCTATTACACTGTTTCGTTCACAATTACGATATTTGCATAACCTCACAGTTTTTCACCAACTTATTGCAGTACAGAACGCTGTATCTCGCTAAATGACATTGTTCTTTAAGGTTTCACGATGCTTGCATGCGCTTTAACGAGAATATCACAATATAGCAGTTTCGCACTTGTAACGGTAGAACACGCAGTATTTGGCTTGTTCATGCCGTTTTGTGTTATTTCACAACATTTCACCTATCGCAGTTTAATACTCGCTATAAAACAACACTATCTCTTTAGATGACGTCGTTTTTGGTAGTTTCACGACGCTACCTAGCCTAAACTAACCTAACCTAACCTAACCTTCGCACTTCTATCGTTAGAAAACGTTTTACTCGCAACTTTACAATGTTTTCTACAAGATTACGACGGTTTCATGCGCTTTCACATTAGATATCGTAGTTCCCGACTTGTAATGTTGAAAAACACTACATCTCACTAAGTGACATTGTTTAATGCGGTTTTACGATGGTTGATATGTCAACCTAACCTAACATTCGCACTTCAATCTAAAGACGCTCAATTACACTGTTTCGTTCACAATTACGATATTTGCTTGACCTCACAGTTTCTCACCAACTTATTACAGTACAGAACGCTGTATCTCGCTAAATGACATCGTTCTTTAAGGTTTCACGATACTTGCATGCGCTTTACCGAGAATGTCACAACATAGCAGTTTCGCACTTGTAACGGTACAACACGCAGTATTTGGCTTGTTCATGCCGTTTTGTGTGCTTTCACAACATTTTACCTATCGCAGTTTCGTACTCGCAATAAACAACACTATCTCGTTAGATGACGTCGTTTTTGGTGGTTTCACGACGCTACCTAGCTTAAACTAACATAACTCAACCTAACATAACCTTCGCACTTCTATCGTTAGAAAACGTTTTACTCGCTACTTTACATTGCTTTCTACAACATTACGACGGTTTCAAGCGCTTTCACATTAGATATCGCAGTTCCCAACTTGTAAAGGTGAAAAACACTGCATCTCACTAAGTGACATTGTTTAATGCGGTTTTACGACGGTTCATACCTTAACCTAACGTAACCTAACCTAACCTAACCTAACCTTACCTAACCTAACCTAACCTAACCTAACCCAACCCAACCCAACCTAACCTAACCTAACCTAACCTAAACTAACCTAACCCAACCTAACCTAACCTAACCTAACCTAACCCAACCCAACCCAACCCAACCTAACCTAACCTAAGCTAACCTAACCAAACCTAACCTAACTTAACCTAACCTAACGTAACCTAACCTAACCTAACCTATTCTAACCTAACCTAACCTAACCTAACCTAACCTAACGTAACCTAACCTAACCTAACCCAACCTAACCCAACCCAACCCAACCCAAACCAACAACACCCAACCCAACCTAACCTAACCTAACCTAACCTTACCTAACCTAACCAAATTATCCTTACCTAACCTAACCTAACCTAACGTAACCTAACCTAACCTAACCTAACCTAACGTAACCTAGCCTAACCTAACGTAACCTAACCTAACCTAACCCAACCTAACCTAACCTAACCTAACCTAACCTAACCCAACTCAACCCAACCTAACCTAATCTAACCTAACCTAACCTAACCTAACCTAACAAAACCTAACCTAACCTAACCTAACCTAACCTAACCTAACGACGGTTGCAAGCGCTTTCACATTAGATATCGCAGTTCCCGACTTTTAATGGTGAAAAACACTGCATCTCACTAATTGACATTGTTTAATGCGGTTTTACGACGGTTCATATCTTAACCTAACCTAACATTCGCACCTGTATCTAAAACCGCTCTATTACACTGTTTTGTTCACAATTACCATATTTCCATAACCTCACAGTTTTTCACCAACTTATTGCAGTACAGAACGTTGTATCTCGCTAAATGACATTGTTCTTTAAGGTTTCACGATGTTTGCATGCGCTTTAACGAGAATATCACAATATAGCAGTTTCGCACTTGTAACGGTAGAGCACGCAGTATTTGGCTTGTTCATGCCGTTTTGTGTGCTTTCACAACATTTCACCTATCGCAGTTTAATACTCGCTATAAAACAACACTATCTCGTTAGATGACGTCGTTTTTGGTAGTTTCACGACGCTACCTAGCTTAAACTAACCTGACCTAACCTAACCTTCGCACTTCTATCGTTAGAAAACGTTTTACTCGCAACTTTACAATGTTTTCTACAAGATTACGACGGTTTCATGCGCTTTCACATTAGATATCGTAGTTCCCGACTTGTAATGTTGAAAAACACTACATCTCACTAAGTGACATTGTTTAATGCGGTTTTACGACGGTTGATATGTCAACCTAACCTAACATTCGCACTTGTATCTTAAGACGCTCAATTACACTGTTTCGTTCACAATTACGATATTTGCTTGACCTCACAGTTTCTCACCAACTTATTACAGTACAGAACGCTGTATCTCGCTAAATGACATCGTTCTTTAAGGTTTCACGATACTTGCATGCGCTTTACCGAGAATGTCAAAACATAGCAGTTTCGCACTTGTAACGGTACAACACGCAGTATTTGGCTTGTTCATGCCGTTTTGTGTGCTTTCACATTTTACCTATCGCAGTTTCGTACTCGCAATAAAACAACACTATCTCGTTAGATGACGTCGTTTTTGGTGGTTTCACGACGCTACCTAGCTTAAACTAACATAACTCAACCTAACATAACCTTCGCACTTCTATCGTTAGAAAACGTTTTACTCGCTACTTTACATTGCTTTCTACAACATTACGACGGTTTCAAGCGCTTTCACATTAGATATCGCAGTTCCCAACTTGTAAAGGTGAAAAACACTGCATCTCACTAAGTGACATTGTTTATTGCGGTTTTACAACGGTTCATACCTTAACCTAACGTAACCTCACCTAACCTAACCCAACCTAACCTAACATAACCTAACCTAACCTAACCTAACCAAACCTAACCTAACGTAACCTAACCTAACCTAACCTAACCTAACCTAACCTAACCTAACGACGTTTGCAAGCGCTTTCACATTAGATATCGCAGTTCCCGACTTGTAATGGTGAAAAACACTGCATCTCACTAAGTGACATTGTTTAATGCGGTTTTACGACGGTTCATATCTTAACCTAACCTAACATTCGTACTTGTATTGAAAAACGCTCTATTACACTGTTTCGTTCACAATTACGATATTTGCATAACCTCACAGTTTTTCACCAACTTATTGCAGTACAGAACGCTGTATCTCGCTAAATGACATTGTTCTTTAAGGTTTCACGATGCTTGCATGCGCTTTAACGAGAATATCACAATATAGCAGTTTCGCACTTGTAACGGTAGAACACGCAGTATTTGGCTTGTTCATGCCGTTTTGTGTGCTTTCACAACATTTCACCTATCGCAGTTTAATACTCGCAATAAAACAACACTATCTCTTTAGATGACGTCGTTTTTGGTAGTTTCACGACGCTACCTAGCCTAAACTAACCTAACCTAACCTAACCTTCGCACTTCTATCGTTAGAAAACGTTTTACTCGCAACTTTACAATGTTTTCTACAAGATTACGACGGTTTCATGCGCTTTCACATTAGATATCGTAGTTCCCGACACTTAATGTTGAAAAACACTACATATCACTAAGTGACATTGTTTAATGCGGTTTTACGATGGTTGATATGTCAACCTAACCTAACATTCGCACTTGTATCTAAAGACGCTCAATTACACTGTTTCGTTCACAATTACGATATTTGCTTGACCTCATAGTTTCTCACCAACTTATTACAGTACAGAACGCTGTATCTCGCTAAATGACATCGTTCTTTAAGGTTTCACGATACTTGCATGCGCTTTACCGAGAATGTCACAACATAGCAGTTTCGCACTTGTAACGGTACAACACGCAGTATTTGGCTTGTTCATGCCGTTTTGTGTGCTTTCACAACATTTTACCTATCGCAGTTTCGTACTCGCAATAAACAACACTATCTCGTTAGATGACGTCGTTTTTGGTGGTTTCACGACGCTACCTAGCTTAAACTAACCTAACCTAACCTAACCTTCGCACTTCTATCGTTAGAAAACGTTTTACTCGCAACTTTACAATGTTTTCTACAAGATTACGACGGTTTCATGCGCTTTCACATTAGATATCGTAGTTCCCGACTTGTAATGTTGAAAAACACTACATATCACTAAGTGACATTGTTTAATGCGGTTTTACGATGATTGATATGTCAACCTAACCTAACATTCGCACTTGTATCTAAAGACGCTCAATTACACTGTTTCGTTCACAATTACGATATTTGCTTGACCTCACAGTTTTTCACCAACTTATTGCAGTACAGAACGCTGTATCTCGCTAAATGACATTGTTCATTAGGGTTTCACGATGCTTGCATGCGCTTTAACGAGAATATCACAATATAGCAGTTTCGCACTTGTAACGGTAGAACACGCAGTATTTGGCTTGTTCATGCCGTTTTGTGTGCTTTCACAACATTTCACCTATCGCAGTTTAATACTCGCAATAAAACAACACTATCTCTTTAGATGACGTCGTTTTTGGTAGTTTCACGACGCTACCTAGCCTAAACTAACCTAACCTAACCTAACCTTCGCACTTCTATCGTTAGAAAACGTTTTACTCGCAACTTTACAATGTTTTCTACAAGATTACGACGGTTTCATGCGCTTTCACATTAGATATCGTAGTTCCCGACTTGTAATGTTGAAAAACACTACATATCACTAAGTGACATTGTTTAATGCGGTTTTACGACGGTTCATATCTTAACCTAACCTAACATTCGTACTTGTATTGAAAAACGCTCTATTACACTGTTTCGTTCACAATTACGATATTTGCATAACATCACAGTTTTTCACCAACTTATTGCAGTACAGAACGCTGTATCTCGCTAAATGACATTGTTCTTTAAGGTTTCACGATGCTTGCATGCGCTTTAACGAGAATATCACAATATAGCAGTTTCGCACTTGTAACGGTAGAACACGCAGTATTTGGCTTGTTCATTCCGTTTTGTGTGCTTTCACAACATTTCACCTATCGCAGTTTAATACTCGCAATAAAACAACACTATCTCGTTAGATTACGTCGTTTTTGGTAGTTTCACGACGCTACCTAGCTTAACCTAACCTAACCTAACCTAACCTTCGCACTTCTATCGTTAGAAAACGTTTTATTCGCAACTTTACAATGTTTTCTACAAGATTACGACGGTTTCATGCGCTTTCACATTAGATATCGTAGTTCCCGACTTGTAATGTTGAAAAACACTACATCTCACTAAGTGAGATTGTTTAATGCGGTTTTACGACGGTTGATATGTCAACCTAACCTAACATTCGCACTTGTATCTAAAGACGCTCAATTACACTGTTTCGTTCACAATTACGATATTTGCTTGACCTCACAGTTTCTCACCAACTTATTACAGTACAGAACGCTGTATCTCGCTAAATGACATCGTTCTTTAAGGTTTCACGATACTTGCATGCGCTTTACCGAGAATGTCACAACATAGCAGTTTCGCACTTGTAACGGTACAACACGCAGTATTTGGCTTGTTCATGTCGTTTTGTGTGCTTTCACAACATTTTACCTATCGCAGTTTCGTACTCGCAATAAAACAACACTATCTCGTTAGATGACGTCGTTTTTGGTGGTTTCACGACGCTACCTAGCTTAAACTAACATAACTCAACCTAACATAACCTTCGCACTTCTATCGTTAGAAAACGTTTTACTCGCTACTTTACATTGCTTTCTACAACATTACGACGGTTTCAAGTGCTTTCACTGTAGATATCGCAGTTCCCAACTTGTAAAGGTGAAAAACACTGCATCTCACTAAGTGACATTGTTTAATGCGGTTTTACGACGGTTCATACCTTAACCTAACGTAACCTAACCTAACCTAACCCAACCTAACCTAACATAACCTAACCTAACCTAACCTAACCAAACCTAACCTAACGTAACCTAACCTAACCTAACCTAACCTAACCTAACCTAACGACGTTTGCAAGCGCTTTCACATTAGATATCGCAGTTCCCGACTTTTAAGGGTGAAAAACACTGCATCTCACTAATTGACATTTGTTTAATGCGGTTTTACGACGGTTCATATCTTAACCTAACCTAACATTCGCACTTGTATCTAAAAACGCTCTATTACACTGTTTTGTTCACAATTACCATATTTGCATAACCTCACAGTTTCTCACCAACTTATTGCAGTACAGAACGTTGTATCTCGCTAAATGACATTGTTCTTTAACGTTTCACGATGCTTGCATGCGCTTTAACGAGAATATCACAATATAGCAGTTTCGCACTTGTAACGGTAGAACACGCAGTATTTGGCTTGTTCATGCCGTTTTGTGTGCTTTCACAACATTTCACCTATCGCAGTTTAATACTCGCTATAAAACAACACTATCTCGTTAGATGACATCGTTTTTGGTAGTTTCACGACGCTACCTAGCTTAAACTAACCTAACCTAACCTAACCTTCGCACTTCTATCGTTAGAAAACGTTTTACTCACCACTTTACAATGTTTTCTACAAGATTACGACGGTTTCATGCGCTTTCACATTAGATATCGCAGTTCCCCACTTTTAATGGTGAAAAACACTGCATCTCACTAATTGACATTGTTTAATGCGGTTTTACGACGGTTCATATCTTAACCTAACCTAACATTCGCACTTGTATCTAAAAACGCTCTATTACACTGTTTTGTTCACAATTACGATATTTGCATAACCTCACACTTTTTCACCAACTTATTGCAGTACAGAACGCTGTATCTTCCTAAATGACATTGTTTTTTAAGGTTTCACGATGCTTGCATGCGCTTTAACAAGAATATCACAATATAGCAGTTTCGCACTTGTAACGGTAGAACACGCAGTATTTGGCTTGTTCATGCCGTTTTGTGTGCTTTCACAACATTTCACCTATCGCAGTTTAATACTCGCTATAAAACAACACTATCTCGTTAGATGACGTCGTTTTTGGTAGTTTCACGACGCTACCTAGCTTAACCTAACCTAACCTAACCTAACCTTCGCACTTCTATCGTTAGAAAACGTTTTACTCACAACTTTACAATATTTTCTACAAGATTACGACGGTTTCATGCGCTTTCACATTAGATATCGCAGTTCCCAACTTGTAAAGGTGAAAAACACTGCATCTCACTAAGTGACATTGTTTAATGCGGTTTTAGCGCGGTTCATATCTTAACCTAACCTAACCTAACCTAACCTAACCTAACCCAACCTAACCTAACATAACCTAACCTAACCTAACCTAACCTAACCTAACCTAACCAAACCTAACCTAACGTAACCTAACCTAACCTAACCTAACCTAACCTAACGACGTTTGCAAGCGCTTTCACATTAGATATCGCAGTTCCCGACTTGTAATGGTGAAAAACACAGCATCTCACTAAGTGACATTGTTTAATGCGGTTTAGCGCGGTTCATATCTTAACCTAACCTAACCTTACCTAACCCAACCTAACCTAACCTAACCTAACCAAACCTTACCTAACATCCCTAACCTAACCTAACCTAACCTAACCAAACCTAACCTAACCTAACCTAACGTAACCTAACCTAACCTAACCTAACCTAAGCTAACGACGTTTGCAAGCGCTTTCACATTAGATATCGCAGTTCCCGACTTGTAATGGTGAAAAACACTGCATCTCATCAAGTGACATTGTTTAATGCGGTTTTACGACGGTTCATATCTTAACCTAACCTAAAATTCGCACTTGTAATAAAAAACGCTCTATTACACTGTTTCGTTCACAATTAGGATATTTGCATAACCTCACAGTTTTTCACCAACTTATTGCAGTACAGAACGCTGTATCTCGCTAAATGACATCGTTCTTTAAGGTTTCACGATGCTCTCATGCGCTTTAACGAGAATATCACAACATAGCAGTTTCGCACTTGTAACGGTACAACACGCAGTATTTGGCTTGTTCATGCCGTTTTGTGTGCTTTCACAACATTTCACCTATCGCAGTTTCGTACTCGCAATAAAACAACACTATCTCGTTAGATGACGTTGTTTTTGGTAGTTTCACGACACTACCTAGCTTAAACTAACATAACTCAACCTAACATAACCTTCGCACTTCTATCGTTAGAAAACGTTTTACTCGCTACTTTACATTGCTTTCTACAACAATACGACGGTTTCAAGCGCTTTCACATTAGATATCACAGTTCCCAACTTGTAAAGGTGAAAAACACTGCATCTCACTAAGTGACATTGTTTAATGCGGTTTTACGACGGTTCATACCTTAACCTAACGTAACCTAACCTAACCTAACCTTACCTGACCTAACCTAACCTAACCTAACCTAACCTAACCTAACCTAACCTAACCTAACCTATTCTAACGTAACCTAACCTTTCCTGACCTAACCTAACCTAACGTAACCTAACCTAACCTAACCTAACATAACATAACGTAACCTAACCTAACCTAACCTAACCTAACCTAACCTAACCCAACCTAACCCAACCCAACCCAACCCAAACCAACAACACCCAACCCAACCTAACCTAACCTAACCTAACCTTACCTAACCTAACCAAATTATCCTTACGTAACCTAACCTAACCTAACGTAACCTAACCTAACCTAACCTAACCTAACGTAACGTAACCTAACCTAACGTAACCTAACCTAACCTAACCTAACCTAACCCAACCTAACCTAACCTAACCTAACCTAACCCAACTCAACCCAACCTAACCTAATCTAACCTAACCTAACCTAACCTAACAAAACCTAACCTAACCTAACCTAACCTAACCTAACGACGGTTGCAAGCGCTTTCACATTAGATATCGCAGTTCCCGACTTTTAATGGTGAAAAACACTGCATCTCACTAATTGACATTGTTTAATGCGGTTTTACGACGGTTCATATCTTAACCTAACCTAACATTCGCACTTGTATCTAAAACCACTCTATTACACTGTTTTGTTCACAATTACCATATTTGCATAACCTCACAGTTTTTCACCAACTTATTGCAGTACAGAACGTTGTATCTCGCTAAATGACATTGTTCTTTAAGGTTTCACGATGCTTGCATGCGCTTTAACGAGAATATCACAATATAGCAGTTTCGCACTTGTAACGGTAGAACACGCAGTATTTGACTTGTTCATGCCGTTTTGTGTGCTTTCACAACATTTCACCTATCGCAGTTTAATACTCGCTATAAAACAACACTATCTCGTTAGATGACGTCGTTTTTGGTAGTTTCACGACGCTACCTAGCTTAAACTAACCTAACCTAACCTAACCTTCGCACTTCTATCGTTAGAAAACGTTTTACTCGCAACTTTACAATGTTTTCTACAAGATTACGACGGTTTCATGCGCTTTCACATTAGATATCGTAGTTCCCGACTTGTAATGTTGAAAAACACTACATCTCACTAAGTGACATTGTTTAATGCGGTTTTACGACGGTTGATATGTCAACCTAACCTAACATTCGCACTTGTATCTAAAGACGCTCAATTACACTGTTTCGTTCACAATTACGATATTTGCTTGACCTCACAGTTTCTCACCAACTTATTACAGTACAGAACGCTGTATCTCGCTAAATGACATCGTTCTTTAAGGTTTCACGATACTTGCATGCGCTTTACCGAGAATGTCCAAACATAGCAGTTTCGCACTTGTAACGCTACAACACGCAGTATTTGGCTTGTTCATGCCGTTTTGTGTGCTTTCACATTTTACCTATCGCAGTTTCGTACTCGCAATAAAACAACACTATCTCGTTAGATGACGTCGTTTTTGGTGGTTTCACGACGCTACCTAGCTTAAACTAACATAACTCAACCTAACATAACCTTCGCACTTCTATCGTTAGAAAACGTTTTACTCGCTACTTTACATTGCATTCTACAACATTACGACGGTTTCAAGCGCTTTCACATTAGATATCGCAGTTCCCAACTTGTAAAGGTGAAAAACACTGCATCTCACTAAGTGACATTGTTTAATGCGGTTTTACGACGGTTCATACCTTAACCTAACGTAACCTAACCTAACCTAACCCAACCTAACCTAACATAACCTAACCTAACCTAACCTAACCTAACCAAACCTAACCTTCCGTAACCTAACCTAACCTAACCTAACTTAACCTAACCTAACCTAACCTAACCTAACGACGTTTGCAAGCGCTTTCACATTAGATATCGCAGTTCCCGACTTGTAATGGTGAAAAACACTGCATCTCACCAAGTGACATTGTTTATTGCGGTTTTACGACGGTTCATATCTTAACCTAACCTAACATTCGTACTTGTATTGAAAAACGCTCTATTACACTGTTTCGTTCACAATTACGATATTTGCATAACCTCACAGTTTTTCACCAACTTATTGCAGTACAGAACGCTGTATCTCGCTAAATGACATTGTTCTTTAAGGTTTCACGATGCTTGCATGCGCTTTAACGAGAATATCACAATATAGCAGTTTCGCACTTGTAACGGTAGAACACGCAGTATTTGGCTTGTTCATGCCGTTTTGTGTTATTTCACCACATTTCACCTATCGCAGTTTAATACTCGCTATAAAACAACACTATCTCTTTAGATGACGTCGTTTTTGGTAGTTTCACGACGCTACCTAGCCTAAACTAACCTAACCTAACCTTCGCACTTCTATCGTTAGAAAACGTTTTACTCGCAACTTTACAATGTTTTCTACAAGATTACGACGGTTTCATGCGCTTTCACATTAGATATCGTAGTTCCCGACTTGTAATGTTGAAAAACACTACATCTCACTAAGTGACATTGTTTAATGCGGTTTTACGATGGTTGATATGTCAACCTAACCTAACATTCGCACTTCAATCTAAAGACGCTCAATTACACTGTTTCGTTCACAATTACGATATTTGCTTGACCTCACAGTTTCTCACTAACTTATTACAGTACAGAACGCTGTATCTCGCTAAATGACATCGTTCTTTAAGGTTTCACGATACTTGCATGCGCTTTACCGAGAATGTCACAACATAGCAGTTTCGCACTTGTAACGGTACAACACGCAGTATTTGGCTTGTTCATGCCGTTTTGTGTGCTTTCACATTTTACCTATCGCAGTTTCGTACTCGCAATAAACAACACTATCTCGTTAGATGACGTCGTTTTTGGTGGTTTCACGACGCTACCTAGCTTAAACTAACAT
Organism: Rhipicephalus microplus; assembly: GCF_043290135.1. Taxonomy (NCBI): domain Eukaryota; kingdom Metazoa; phylum Arthropoda; class Arachnida; order Ixodida; family Ixodidae; genus Rhipicephalus; species Rhipicephalus microplus. Next base: position 702,561 of record NW_027464668.1, read on the forward strand.
AACTCAACCTAACATAACCTTCGCACTTCTATCGTTAGAAAACGTTTTACTCGCTACTTTACATTGCTTTCTACAACATTACGACGGTTTCAAGCGCTTTCACATTAGATATCGCAGTTCCCAACTTGTAAAGGTGAAAAACACTGCATCTCACTAAGTGACATTGTTTAATGCGGTTTTACGACGGTTCATACCTTAACCTAACGTAACCTAACCTAACCTAACCCAACCTAACCTAACATAACCTAACCTAACCTAACCTAACCAAACCTAACCTAACGTGACCTAACCTAACCTAACCTAACCTAACCTAACGACGTTTGCAAGCGCTTTCACAATAGATATCGCAGTTCCCTTCTTTTAATGGTGAAAAACACTGCATCTCACTAATTGACATTTGTTTAATGCGGTTTTACGACGGTTCATATCTTAACCTAACCTAACATTCGCACTTGTATCTAAAAACGCTCTATTACACTGTTTTGTTCACAATTACCATATTTGCATAACCTCACAGTTTCTCACCAACTTATTGCAGTACAGAACGTTGTATCTCGCTAAATGACATTGTTCTTTAAGGTTTCACGATGCTTGCATGCGCTTTAACGAGAATATCACAATATAGCAGTTTCGCACTTGTAACGTTAGAACACGCAGTATTTGGCTTGTTCATGCCGTTTTGTGTGCTTTCACAACATTTCACCTATCGCAGTTTAATACTCGCTATAAAACAACACTATCTCGTTAGATGACGTCGTTTTTGGTAGTTTCACGACGCTACCTAGCTTAACCTAACCTAACCTAACCTAACCTTCGCACTTCTATCGTTAGAAAACGTTTTACTCACCACTTTACAATATTTTCTACAAGATTACGACGGTTTCATGCGCTTTCACATTAGATATTGCAGTTCCCAACTTGTAAAGGTGAAAAACACTGCATCTCACTAAGTGACATTGTTTAATGCGGTTTTAGCGCGGTTCATATCTTAACCTAACCTAACCTAAACTAACCTAACCTAACCCAACCTAACCTAACATAACCTAACCTAACCTAACCTAACCAAACCTAACCTAACGTAACCTAACCTAACCTAACCTAACCTAACCTAACGACGTTTGCAAGCGCTTTCACATTAGATATCGCAGTTCCCGACTTGTAATGGTGAAAAACACAGCATCTCACTAAGTGACATTGTTTAATGCGGTTTAGCGCGGTTCATATCTTAACCTAACCTAACCTTACCTAACCCAACCTAACCTAACCTAACCTAACCAAACCTTACCTAACATCCCTAACCTAACCTAACCTAACCTAACCAAACCTAACCTAACCTAACCTAACGTAACCTAACCTAACCTAACCTAACCTAACCTAACGACGTTTGCAAGCGCTTTCACATTAGATATCGCAGTTCCCGACTTGTAATGGTGAAAAACACTGCATCTCATCAAGTGACATTGTTTAATGCGGTTTTACGACGGTTCATATCTTAACCTAACCTAAAATTCGCACTTGTATTAAAAAACGCTCTATTACACTGTTTCGTTCACAATTAGGATATTTGCATAACCTCACAGTTTTTCACCAACTTATTGCAGTACAGAACGCTGTATCTCGCTAAATGACATCGTTCTTTAAGGTTTCACGATGCTTGCATGCGCTTTAACGAGAATATCACAACATAGCAGTTTCGCACTTGTAACGGTACAACACGCAGTATTTGGCTTGTTCATGCCGTTTTGTGTGCTTTCACAACATTTCACCTATCGCAGTTTCGTACTCGCAATAAAACAACACTATCTCGTTAGATGACGTTGTTTTTGGTAGTTTCACGACACTACCTAGCTTAAACTAACATAACTCAACCTAACATAACCTTCGCACTTCTATCGTTAGAAAACGTTTTACTCGCTACTTTACATTGCTTTCTACAACAATACGACGGTTTCAAGCGCTTTCACATTAGATATCACAGTTCCCAACTTGTAAAGGTGAAAAACACTGCATCTCACTAAGTGACATTGTTTAATGCGGTTTTACGACGGTTCATACCTTAACCTAACGTAACCTAACCTAACCTAACCTAACCTTACCTAACCTAACCTAACCTAACCCAACCCAACCTAACCTAACCTAACCTAACCTAACCTAAACTAACCTAACCCAACCTAACCTAACCTAACCTAACCTAACCCAACCCAACCCAACCCAACCTAACCTAACCTAAGCTAACCTAACCAAACCTAACCTAACTTAACCTAACCTAACGTAACCTAACCTAACCTATTCTAACGTAACCTAACCTTTCCTGACCTAACCTAACCTAACGTAACCTAACCTAACCTAACCTAACATAACATAACGTAACCTAACCTAACCTAACCTAACCTAACGTAACCTAACCTAACCTAACCCAACCTAACCCAACCCAACCCAACCCAAACCAACAACACCCAACCCAACCTAACCTAACCTAACCTAACCTTACCTAACCTAACCAAATTATCCTTACGTAACCTAACCTAACCTAACGTAACCTAACCTAACCTAACCTAACCTAACCTAACGTAACGTAACCTAACCTAACGTAACCTAACCTAACCTAACCTAACCCAACCTAACCTAACCTAACCTAACCTAACCCAACTCAACCCAACCTAACCTAATCTAACCTAACCTAACCTAACCTAACAAAACCTAACCTAACCTAACCTAACGACGGTTGCAAGCGCTTTCACATTAGATATCGCAGTTCCCGACTTTTAATGGTGAAAAACACTGCATCTCACTAATTGACATTGTTTAATGCGGTTTTACGACGGTTCATATCTTAACCTAACCTAACATTCGCACTTGTATCTAAAACCACTCTATTACACTGTTTTGTTCACAATTACCATATTTGCATAACCTCACAGTTTTTCACCAACTTATTGCAGTACGGAACGTTGTATCTCGCTAAATGACATTGTTCTTTAAGGTTTCACGATGCTTGCATGCGCTTTAACGAGAATATCACAATATAGCAGTTTCGCACTTGTAACGGTAGAACACGCAGTATTTGGCTTGTTCATGCCGTTTTGTGTGCTTTCACAACATTTCACCTATCGCAGTTTAATACTCGCTATAAAACAACACTATCTCGTTAGATGACGTCGTTTTTGGTAGTTTCACGACGCTACCTAGCTTAAACTAACCTAACCTAACCTAACCTTCGCACTTCTATCGTTAGAAAACGTTTTACTCGCAACTTTACAATGTTTTCTACAAGATTACGACGGTTTCATGCGCTTTCACATTAGATATCGTAGTTCCCGACTTGTAATGTTGAAAAACACTACATCTCACTAAGTGACATTGTTTAATGCGGTTTTACGACGGTTGATATGTCAACCTAACCTAACATTCCACTTGTATCTAAAGACGCTCAATTACACTGTTTCGTTCACAATTACGATATTTGCTTGACCTCACAGTTTCTCACCAACTTATTACAGTACAGAACGCTGTATCTCGCTAAATGACATCGTTCTTTAAGGTTTCACGATACTTGCATGCGCTTTACCGAGAATGTCCAAACATAGCAGTTTCGCACTTGTAACGCTACAACACGCAGTATTTGGCTTGTTCATGCCGTTTTGTGTGCTTTCACATTTTACCTATCGCAGTTTCGTACTCGCAATAAAACAACACTATCTCGTTAGATGACGTCGTTTTTGGTGGTTTCACGACGCTACCTAGCTTAAACTAACATAACTCAACCTAACATAACCTTCGCACTTCTATCGTTAGAAAACGTTTTACTCGCTACTTTACATTGCTTTCTACAACATTACGACGGTTTCAAGCGCTTTCACATTAGATATCGCAGTTCCCAACTTGTAAAGGTGAAAAACACTGCATCTCACTAAGTGACATTGTTTAATGCGGTTTTACGACGGTTCATACCTTAACCTAACGTAACCTAACCTAACCTAACCCAACCTAACCTAACATAACCTAACCTAACCTAACCTAACCAAACCTAACCTTCCGTAACCTAACCTAACCTAACCTAACTTAACCTAACCTAACTTAACCTAACCTAACCTAACCTAACCTAACGACGTTTGCAAGCGCTTTCACATTAGATATCGCAGTTCCCGACTTGTAATGGTGAAAAACACTGCATCTCACCAAGTGACATTGTTTATTGCGGTTTTACGACGGTTCATATCTTAACCTAACCTAACATTCGTACTTGTATTGAAAAACGCTCTATTACACTGTTTCGTTCACAATTACGATATTTGCATAACCTCACAGTTTTTCACCAACTTATTGCAGTACAGAACGCTGTATCTCGCTAAATGACATTGTTCTTTAAGGTTTCACGATGCTTGCATGCGCTTTAACGAGAATATCACAATATAGCAGTTTCGCACTTGTAACGGTAGAACACGCAGTATTTGGCTTGTTCATGCCGTTTTGTGTTATTTCACAACATTTCACCTATCGCAGTTTAATACTCGCTATAAAACAACACTATCTCTTTAGATGACGTCGTTTTTGGTAGTTTCACGACGCTACCTAGCCTAAACTAACCTAACCTAACCTAACCTTCGCACTTCTATCGTTAGAAAACGTTTTACTCGCAACTTTACAATGTTTTCTACAAGATTACGACGGTTTCATGCGCTTTCACATTAGATATCGTAGTTCCCGACTTGTAATGTTGAAAAACACTACATCTCACTAAGTGACATTGTTTAATGCGGTTTTACGATGGTTGATATGTCAACCTAACCTAACATTCGCACTTCAATCTAAAGACGCTCAATTACACTGTTTCGTTCACAATTACGATATTTGCTTGACCTCACAGTTTCTCACCAACTTATTACAGTACAGAACGCTGTATCTCGCTAAATGACATCGTTCTTTAAGGTTTCACGATACTTGCATGCGCTTTACCGAGAATGTCACAACATAGCAGTTTCGCACTTGTAACGGTACAACACGCAGTATTTGGCTTGTTCATGCCGTTTTGTGTGCTTTCACAACATTTTACCTATCGCAGTTTCGTACTCGCAATAAACAACACTATCTCGTTAGATGACGTCGTTTTTGGTGGTTTCACGACGCTACCTAGCTTAAACTAACATAACTCAACCTAACATAACCTTCGCACTTCTATCGTTAGAAAACGTTTTACTCGCTACTTTACATTGCTTTCTACAACATTACGACGGTTTCAAGCGCTTTCACATTAGATATCGCAGTTCCCAACTTGTAAAGGTGAAAAACACTGCATCTCACTAAGTGACATTGTTTAATGCGGTTTTACGACGGTTCATACCTTAACCTAACGTAACCTAACCTAACCTAACCTAACCTTACCTAACCTAACCTAACCTAACCTAACCTAACCCAACCCAACCCAACCTAACCTAACCTAACCTAACCTAAACTAACCTAACCCAACCTAACCTAACCTAACCTAACCTAACCCAACCCAACCCAACCCAACCTAACCTAACCTAAGCTAACCTAACCAAACCTAACCTAACTTAACCTAACCTAACGTAACCTAACCTAACCTAACCTATTCTAACCTAACCTAACCTAACCTAACCTAACCTAACGTAACCTAACCTAACCTAACCCAACCTAACCCAACCCAACCCAACCCAAACCAACAACACCCAACCCAACCTAACCTAACCTAACCTAACCTTACCTAACCTAACCAAATTATCCTTACCTAACCTAACCTAACCTAACGTAACCTAACCTAACCTAACCTAACCTAACGTAACCTAGCCTAACCTAACGTAACCTAACCTAACCTAACCCAACCTAACCTAACCTAACCTAACCTAACCTAACCCAACTCAACCCAACCTAACCTAATCTAACCTAACCTAACCTAACCTAACCTAACAAAACCTAACCTAACCTAACCTAACCTAACCTAACCTAACGACGGTTGCAAGCGCTTTCACATTAGATATCGCAGTTCCCGACTTTTAATGGTGAAAAACACTGCATCTCACTAATTGACATTGTTTAATGCGGTTTTACGACGGTTCATATCTTAACCTAACCTAACATTCGCACCTGTATCTAAAACCGCTCTATTACACTGTTTTGTTCACAATTACCATATTTCCATAACCTCACAGTTTTTCACCAACTTATTGCAGTACAGAACGTTGTATCTCGCTAAATGACATTGTTCTTTAAGGTTTCACGATGTTTGCATGCGCTTTAACGAGAATATCACAATATAGCAGTTTCGCACTTGTAACGGTAGAGCACGCAGTATTTGGCTTGTTCATGCCGTTTTGTGTGCTTTCACAACATTTCACCTATCGCAGTTTAATACTCGCTATAAAACAACACTATCTCGTTAGATGACGTCGTTTTTGGTAGTTTCACGACGCTACCTAGCTTAAACTAACCTAACCTAACCTAACCTTCGCACTTCTATCGTTAGAAAACGTTTTACTCGCAACTTTACAATGTTTTCTACAAGATTACGACGGTTTCATGCGCTTTCACATTAGATATCGTAGTTCCCGACTTGTAATGTTGAAAAACACTACATCTCACTAAGTGACATTGTTTAATGCGGTTTTACGACGGTTGATATGTCAACCTAACCTAACATTCGCACTTGTATCTTAAGACGCTCAATTACACTGTTTCGTTCACAATTACGATATTTGCTTGACCTCACAGTTTCTCACCAACTTATTACAGTACAGAACGCTGTATCTCGCTAAATGACATCGTTCTTTAAGGTTTCACGATACTTGCATGCGCTTTACCGAGAATGTCAAAACATAGCAGTTTCGCACTTGTAACGGTACAACACGCAGTATTTGGCTTGTTCATGCCGTTTTGTGTGCTTTCACATTTTACCTATCGCAGTTTCGTACTCGCAATAAAACAACACTATCTCGTTAGATGACGTCGTTTTTGGTGGTTTCACGACGCTACCTAGCTTAAACTAACATAACTCAACCTAACATAACCTTCGCACTTCTATCGTTAGAAAACGTTTTACTCGCTACTTTACATTGCTTTCTACAACATTACGACGGTTTCAAGCGCTTTCACATTAGATATCGCAGTTCCCAACTTGTAAAGGTGAAAAACACTGCATCTCACTAAGTGACATTGTTTATTGCGGTTTTACAACGGTTCATACCTTAACCTAACGTAACCTCACCTAACCTAACCCAACCTAACCTAACATAACCTAACCTAACCTAACCTAACCAAACCTAACCTAACGTAACCTAACCTAACCTAACCTAACCTAACCTAACCTAACCTAACGACGTTTGCAAGCGCTTTCACATTAGATATCGCAGTTCCCGACTTGTATTGGTGAAAAACACTGCATCTCACTAAGTGACATTGTTTAATGCGGTTTTACGACGGTTCATATCTTAACCTAACCTAACATTCGTACTTGTATTGAAAAACGCTCTATTACACTGTTTCGTTCACAATTACGATATTTGCATAACCTCACAGTTTTTCACCAACTTATTGCAGTACAGAACGCTGTATCTCGCTAAATGACATTGTTCTTTAAGGTTTCACGATGCTTGCATGCGCTTTAACGAGAATATCACAATATAGCAGTTTCGCACTTGTAACGGTAGAACACGCAGTATTTGGCTTGTTCATGCCGTTTTGTGTGCTTTCACAACATTTCACCTATCGCAGTTTAATACTCGCAATAAAACAACACTATCTCTTTAGATGACGTCGTTTTTGGTAGTTTCACGACGCTACCTAGCCTAAACTAACCTAACCTAACCTAACCTTCGCACTTCTATCGTTAGAAAACGTTTTACTCGCAACTTTACAATGTTTTCTACAAGATTACGACGGTTTCATGCGCTTTCACATTAGATATCGTAGTTCCCGACACTTAATGTTGAAAAACACTACATATCACTAAGTGACATTGTTTAATGCGGTTTTACGATGGTTGATATGTCAACCTAACCTAACATTCGCACTTGTATCTAAAGACGCTCAATTACACTGTTTCGTTCACAATTACGATATTTGCTTGACCTCATAGTTTCTCACCAACTTATTACAGTACAGAACGCTGTATCTCGCTAAATGACATCGTTCTTTAAGGTTTCACGATACTTGCATGCGCTTTACCGAGAATGTCACAACATAGCAGTTTCGCACTTGTAACGGTACAACACGCAGTATTTGGCTTGTTCATGCCGTTTTGTGTGCTTTCACAACATTTTACCTATCGCAGTTTCGTACTCGCAATAAACAACACTATCTCGTTAGATGACGTCGTTTTTGGTGGTTTCACGACGCTACCTAGCTTAAACTAACCTAACCTAACCTAACCTTCGCACTTCTATCGTTAGAAAACGTTTTACTCGCAACTTTACAATGTTTTCTACAAGATTACGACGGTTTCATGCGCTTTCACATTAGATATCGTAGTTCCCGACTTGTAATGTTGAAAAACACTACATATCACTAAGTGACATTGTTTAATGCGGTTTTACGATGATTGATATGTCAACCTAACCTAACATTCGCACTTGTATCTAAAGACGCTCAATTACACTGTTTCGTTCACAATTACGATATTTGCTTGACCTCACAGTTTTTCACCAACTTATTGCAGTACAGAACGCTGTATCTCGCTAAATGACATTGTTCATTAGGGTTTCACGATACTTGCATGCGCTTTACCGAGAATGTCCAAACATAGCAGTTTCGCACTTGTAACGCTACAACACGCAGTATTTGGCTTGTTCATGCCGTTTTGTGTGCTTTCACATTTTACCTATCGCAGTTTCGTACTCGCAATAAAACAACACTATCTCGTTAGATGACGTCGTTTTTGGTGGTTTCACGACGCTACCTAGCTTAAACTAACATAACTCAACCTAACATAACCTTCGCACTTCTATCGTTAGAAAACGTTTTACTCGCTACTTTACATTGCTTTCTACAACATTACGACGGTTTCAAGCGCTTTCACATTAGATATCGCAGTTCCCAACTTGTAAAGGTGAAAAACACTGCATCTCACTAAGTGACATTGTTTAATGCGGTTTTACGACGGTTCATACCTTAACCTAACGTAACCTAACCTAACCTAACCCAACCTAACCTAACATAACCTAACCTAACCTAACCTAACCAAACCTAACCTTCCGTAACCTAACCTAACCTAACCTAACTTAACCTAACCTAACCTAACCTAACCTAACGACGTTTGCAAGCGCTTTCACATTAGATATCGCAGTTCCCGACTTGTAATGGTGAAAAACACTGCATCTCACCAAGTGACATTGTTTATTGCGGTTTTACGACGGTTCATATCTTAACCTAACCTAACATTCGTACTTGTATTGAAAAACGCTCTATTACACTGTTTCGTTCACAATTACGATATTTGCATAACCTCACAGTTTTTCACCAACTTATTGCAGTACAGAACGCTGTATCTCGCTAAATGACATTGTTCTTTAAGGTTTCACGATGCTTGCATGCGCTTTAACGAGAATATCACAATATAGCAGTTTCGCACTTGTAACGGTAGAACACGCAGTATTTGGCTTGTTCATGCCGTTTTGTGTTATTTCACCACATTTCACCTATCGCAGTTTAATACTCGCTATAAAACAACACTATCTCTTTAGATGACGTCGTTTTTGGTAGTTTCACGACGCTACCTAGCCTAAACTAACCTAACCTAACCTAACCTTCGCACTTCTATCGTTAGAAAACGTTTTACTCGCAACTTTACAATGTTTTCTACAAGATTACGACGGTTTCATGCGCTTTCACATTAGATATCGTAGTTCCCGACTTGTAATGTTGAAAAACACTACATCTCACTAAGTGACATTGTTTAATGCGGTTTTACGATGGTTGATATGTCAACCTAACCTAACATTCGCACTTCAATCTAAAGACGCTCAATTACACTGTTTCGTTCACAATTACGATATTTGCTTGACCTCACAGTTTCTCACTAACTTATTACAGTACAGAACGCTGTATCTCGCTAAATGACATCGTTCTTTAAGGTTTCACGATACTTGCATGCGCTTTACCGAGAATGTCACAACATAGCAGTTTCGCACTTGTAACGGTACAACACGCAGTATTTGGCTTGTTCATGCCGTTTTGTGTGCTTTCACATTTTACCTATCGCAGTTTCGTACTCGCAATAAACAACACTATCTCGTTAGATGACGTCGTTTTTGGTGGTTTCACGACGCTACCTAGCTTAAACTAACATAACTCAACCTAACATAACCTTCGCACTTCTATCGTTAGAAAACGTTTTACTCGCTACTTTACATTGCTTTCTACAACATTACGACGGTTTCAAGCGCTTTCACATTAGATATCGCAGTTCCCAACTTGTAAAGGTGAAAAACACTGCATCTCACTAAGTGACATTGTTTAATGCGGTTTTACGACGGTTCATACCTTAACCTAACGTAACCTAACCTAACCTAACCCAACCTAACCTAACATAACCTAACCTAACCTAACCTAACCAAACCTAACCTAACGTGACCTAACCTAACCTAACCTAACCTAACCTAACGACGTTTGCAAGCGCTTTCACAATAGATATCGCAGTTCCCTTCTTTTAATGGTGAAAAACACTGCATCTCACTAATTGACATTTGTTTAATGCGGTTTTACGACGGTTCATATCTTAACCTAACCTAACATTCGCACTTGTATCTAAAAACGCTCTATTACACTGTTTTGTTCACAATTACCATATTTGCATAACCTCACAGTTTCTCACCAACTTATTGCAGTACAGAACGTTGTATCTCGCTAAATGACATTGTTCTTTAAGGTTTCACGATGCTTGCATGCGCTTTAACGAGAATATCACAATATAGCAGTTTCGCACTTGTAACGTTAGAACACGCAGTATTTGGCTTGTTCATGCCGTTTTGTGTGCTTTCACAACATTTCACCTATCGCAGTTTAATACTCGCTATAAAACAACACTATCTCGTTAGATGACGTCGTTTTTGGTAGTTTCACGACGCTACCTAGCTTAACCTAACCTAACCTAACCTAACCTTCGCACTTCTATCGTTAGAAAACGTTTTACTCACCACTTTACAATATTTTCTACAAGATTACGACGGTTTCATGCGCTTTCACATTAGATATTGCAGTTCCCAACTTGTAAAGGTGAAAAACACTGCATCTCACTAAGTGACATTGTTTAATGCGGTTTTAGCGCGGTTCATATCTTAACCTAACCTAACCTAAACTAACCTAACCTAACCCAACCTAACCTAACATAACCTAACCTAACCTAACCTAACCAAACCTAACCTAACGTAACCTAACCTAACCTAACCTAACCTAACCTAACGACGTTTGCAAGCGCTTTCACATTAGATATCGCAGTTCCCGACTTGTAATGGTGAAAAACACAGCATCTCACTAAGTGACATTGTTTAATGCGGTTTAGCGCGGTTCATATCTTAACCTAACCTAACCTTACCTAACCCAACCTAACCTAACCTAACCTAACCAAACCTTACCTAACATCCCTAACCTAACCTAACCTAACCTAACCAAACCTAACCTAACCTAACCTAACGTAACCTAACCTAACCTAACCTAACCTAACCTAACGACGTTTGCAAGCGCTTTCACATTAGATATCGCAGTTCCCGACTTGTAATGGTGAAAAACACTGCATCTCATCAAGTGACATTGTTTAATGCGGTTTTACGACGGTTCATATCTTAACCTAACCTAAAATTCGCACTTGTATTAAAAAACGCTCTATTACACTGTTTCGTTCACAATTAGGATATTTGCATAACCTCACAGTTTTTCACCAACTTATTGCAGTACAGAACGCTGTATCTCGCTAAATGACATCGTTCTTTAAGGTTTCACGATGCTTGCATGCGCTTTAACGAGAATATCACAACATAGCAGTTTCGCACTTGTAACGGTACAACACGCAGTATTTGGCTTGTTCATGCCGTTTTGTGTGCTTTCACAACATTTCACCTATCGCAGTTTCGTACTCGCAATAAAACAACACTATCTCGTTAGATGACGTTGTTTTTGGTAGTTTCACGACACTACCTAGCTTAAACTAACATAACTCAACCTAACATAACCTTCGCACTTCTATCGTTAGAAAACGTTTTACTCGCTACTTTACATTGCTTTCTACAACAATACGACGGTTTCAAGCGCTTTCACATTAGATATCACAGTTCCCAACTTGTAAAGGTGAAAAACACTGCATCTCACTAAGTGACATTGTTTAATGCGGTTTTACGACGGTTCATACCTTAACCTAACGTAACCTAACCTAACCTAACCTAACCTTACCTAACCTAACCTAACCTAACCCAACCCAACCTAACCTAACCTAACCTAACCTAACCTAAACTAACCTAACCCAACCTAACCTAACCTAACCTAACCTAACCCAACCCAACCCAACCCAACCTAACCTAACCTAAGCTAACCTAACCAAACCTAACCTAACTTAACCTAACCTAACGTAACCTAACCTAACCTATTCTAACGTAACCTAACCTTTCCTGACCTAACCTAACCTAACGTAACCTAACCTAACCTAACCTAACATAACATAACGTAACCTAACCTAACCTAACCTAACGTAACCTAACCTAACCTAACCTAACCCAACCTAACCCAACCCAACCCAACCCAAACCAACAACACCCAACCCAACCTAACCTAACCTAACCTAACCTTACCTAACCTAACCAAATTATCCTTACGTAACCTAACCTAACCTAACGTAACCTAACCTAACCTAACCTAACCTAACCTAACGTAACGTAACCTAACCTAACGTAACCTAACCTAACCTAACCTAACCCAACCTAACCTAACCTAACCTAACCTAACCCAACTCAACCCAACCTAACCTAATCTAACCTAACCTAACCTAACCTAACAAAACCTAACCTAACCTAACCTAACGACGGTTGCAAGCGCTTTCACATTAGATATCGCAGTTCCCGACTTTTAATGGTGAAAAACACTGCATCTCACTAATTGACATTGTTTAATGCGGTTTTACGACGGTTCATATCTTAACCTAACCTAACATTCGCACTTGTATCTAAAACCACTCTATTACACTGTTTTGTTCACAATTACCATATTTGCATAACCTCACAGTTTTTCACCAACTTATTGCAGTACGGAACGTTGTATCTCGCTAAATGACATTGTTCTTTAAGGTTTCACGATGCTTGCATGCGCTTTAACGAGAATATCATAATATAGCAGTTTCGCACTTGTAACGGTAGAACACGCAGTATTTGGCTTGTTCATGCCGTTTTGTGTGCTTTCACAACATTTCACCTATCGCAGTTTAATACTCGCTATAAAACAACACTATCTCGTTAGATGACGTCGTTTTTGGTAGTTTCACGACGCTACCTAGCTTAAACTAACCTAACCTAACCTAACCTTCGCACTTCTATCGTTAGAAAACGTTTTACTCGCAACTTTACAATGTTTTCTACAAGATTACGACGGTTTCATGCGCTTTCACATTAGATATCGTAGTTCCCGACTTGTAATGTTGAAAAACACTACATCTCACTAAGTGACATTGTTTAATGCGGTTTTACGACGGTTGATATGTCAACCTAACCTAACATTCCACTTGTATCTAAAGACGCTCAATTACACTGTTTCGTTCACAATTACGATATTTGCTTGACCTCACAGTTTCTCACCAACTTATTACAGTACAGAACGCTGTATCTCGCTAAATGACATCGTTCTTTAAGGTTTCACGATACTTGCATGCGCTTTACCGAGAATGTCCAAACATAGCAGTTTCGCACTTGTAACGCTACAACACGCAGTATTTGGCTTGTTCATGCCGTTTTGTGTGCTTTCACATTTTACCTATCGCAGTTTCGTACTCGCAATAAAACAACACTATCTCGTTAGATGACGTCGTTTTTGGTGGTTTCACGACGCTACCTAGCTTAAACTAACATAACTCAACCTAACATAACCTTCGCACTTCTATCGTTAGAAAACGTTTTACTCGCTACTTTACATTGCTTTCTACAACATTACGACGGTTTCAAGCGCTTTCACATTAGATATCGCAGTTCCCAACTTGTAAAGGTGAAAAACACTGCATCTCACTAAGTGACATTGTTTAATGCGGTTTTACGACGGTTCATACCTTAACCTAACGTAACCTAACCTAACCTAACCCAACCTAACCTAACATAACCTAACCTAACCTAACCTAACCAAACCTAACCTTCCGTAACCTAACCTAACCTAACCTAACTTAACCTAACCTAACTTAACCTAACCTAACCTAACCTAACCTAACGACGTTTGCAAGCGCTTTCACATTAGATATCGCAGTTCCCGACTTGTAATGGTGAAAAACACTGCATCTCACCAAGTGACATTGTTTATTGCGGTTTTACGACGGTTCATATCTTAACCTAACCTAACATTCGTACTTGTATTGAAAAACGCTCTATTACACTGTTTCGTTCACAATTACGATATTTGCATAACCTCACAGTTTTTCACCAACTTATTGCAGTACAGAACGCTGTATCTCGCTAAATGACATTGTTCTTTAAGGTTTCACGATGCTTGCATGCGCTTTAACGAGAATATCACAATATAGCAGTTTCGCACTTGTAACGGTAGAACACGCAGTATTTGGCTTGTTCATGCCGTTTTGTGTTATTTCACAACATTTCACCTATCGCAGTTTAATACTCGCTATAAAACAACACTATCTCTTTAGATGACGTCGTTTTTGGTAGTTTCACGACGCTACCTAGCCTAAACTAACCTAACCTAACCTAACCTTCGCACTTCTATCGTTAGAAAACGTTTTACTCGCAACTTTACAATGTTTTCTACAAGATTACGACGGTTTCATGCGCTTTCACATTAGATATCGTAGTTCCCGACTTGTAATGTTGAAAAACACTACATCTCACTAAGTGACATTGTTTAATGCGGTTTTACGATGGTTGATATGTCAACCTAACCTAACATTCGCACTTCAATCTAAAGACGCTCAATTACACTGTTTCGTTCACAATTACGATATTTGCTTGACCTCACAGTTTCTCACCAACTTATTACAGTACAGAACGCTGTATCTCGCTAAATGACATCGTTCTTTAAGGTTTCACGATACTTGCATGCGCTTTACCGAGAATGTCACAACATAGCAGTTTCGCACTTGTAACGGTACAACACGCAGTATTTGGCTTGTTCATGCCGTTTTGTGTGCTTTCACAACATTTTACCTATCGCAGTTTCGTACTCGCAATAAACAACACTATCTCGTTAGATGACGTCGTTTTTGGTGGTTTCACGACGCTACCTAGCTTAAACTAACATAACTCAACCTAACATAACCTTCGCACTTCTATCGTTAGAAAACGTTTTACTCGCTACTTTACATTGCTTTCTACAACATTACGACGGTTTCAAGCGCTTTCACATTAGATATCGCAGTTCCCAACTTGTAAAGGTGAAAAACACTGCATCTCACTAAGTGACATTGTTTAATGCGGTTTTACGACGGTTCATACCTTAACCTAACGTAACCTAACCTAACCTAACCTAACCTTACCTAACCTAACCTAACCTAACCTAACCCAACCCAACCCAACCTAACCTAACCTAACCTAACCTAAACTAACCTAACCCAACCTAACCTAACCTAACCTAACCTAACCCAACCCAACCCAACCCAACCTAACCTAACCTAAGCTAACCTAACCAAACCTAACCTAACTTAACCTAACCTAACGTAACCTAACCTAACCTAACCTATTCTAACCTAACCTAACCTAACCTAACCTAACCTAACCTAACGTAACCTAACCTAACCTAACCCAACCTAACCCAACCCAACCCAACCCAAACCAACAACACCCAACCCAACCTAACCTAACCTAACCTAACCTTACCTAACCTAACCAAATTATCCTTACCTAACCTAACCTAACCTAACGTAACCTAACCTAACCTAACCTAACCTAACGTAACCTAGCCTAACCTAACGTAACCTAACCTAACCTAACCCAACCTAACCTAACCTAACCTAACCTAACCTAACCCAACTCAACCCAACCTAACCTAATCTAACCTAACCTAACCTAACCTAACAAAACCTAAGCTAACCTAACCTAAGCTAACCTAACCTAACGACGGTTGCAAGCGCTTTCACATTAGATATCGCAGTTCCCGACTTTTAATGGTGAAAAACACTGCATCTCACTAATTCACATTGTTTAATGCGGTTTTACGACGGTTCATATCTTAACCTAACCTAACATTCGCACCTGTATCTAAAACCGCTCTATTACACTGTTTTGTTCACAATTACCATATTTCCATAACCTCACAGTTTTTCACCAACTAATTGCAGTACAGAACGTTGTATCTCGCTAAATGACATTGTTCTTTAAGGTTTCACGATGTTTGCATGCGCTTTAACGAGAATATCACAATATAGCAGTTTCGCACTTGTAACGGTAGAGCACGCAGTATTTGGCTTGTTCATGCCGTTTTGTGTGCTTTCACAACATTTCACCTATCGCAGTTTAATACTCGCTATAAAACAACACTATCTCGTTAGATGACGTCGTTTTTGGTAGTTTCACGACGCTACCTAGCTTAAACTAACCTAACCTAACCTAACCTTCGCACTTCTATCGTTAGAAAACGTTTTACTCGCAACTTTACAATGTTTTCTACAAGATTACGACGGTTTCATGCGCTTTCACATTAGATATCGTAGTTCCCGACTTGTAATGTTGAAAAACACTACATCTCACTAAGTGACATTGTTTAATGCGGTTTTACGACGGTTGATATGTCAACCTAACCTAACATTCGCACTTGTATCTTAAGACGCTCAATTACACTGTTTCGTTCACAATTACGATATTTGCTTGACCTCACAGTTTCTCACCAACTTATTACAGTACAGAACGCTGTATCTCGCTAAATGACATCGTTCTTTAAGGTTTCACGATACTTGCATGCGCTTTACCGAGAATGTCAAAACATAGCAGTTTCGCACTTGTAACGGTACAACACGCAGTATTTGGCTTGTTCATGCCGTTTTGTGTGCTTTCACATTTTACCTATCGCAGTTTCGTACTCGCAATAAAACAACACTATCTCGTTAGATGACGTCGTTTTTGGTGGTTTCACGACGCTACCTAGCTTAAACTAACATAACTCAACCTAACATAACCTTCGCACTTCTATCGTTAGAAAACGTTTTACTCGCTACTTTACATTGCTTTCTACAACATTACGACGGTTTCAAGCGCTTTCACATTAGATATCGCAGTTCCCAACTTGTAAAGGTGAAAAACACTGCATCTCACTAAGTGACATTGTTTATTGCGGTTTTACAACGGTTCATACCTTAACCTAACGTAACCTCACCTAACCTAACCCAACCTAACCTAACATAACCTAACCTAACCTAACCTAACCAAACCTAACCTAACGTAACCTAACCTAACCTAACCTAACCTAACCTAACCTAACCTAACGACGTTTGCAAGCGCTTTCACATTAGATATCGCAGTTCCCGACTTGTATTGGTGAAAAACACTGCATCTCACTAAGTGACATTGTTTAATGCGGTTTTACGACGGTTCATATCTTAACCTAACCTAACATTCGTACTTGTATTGAAAAACGCTCTATTACACTGTTTCGTTCACAATTACGATATTTGCATAACCTCACAGTTTTTCACCAACTTATTGCAGTACAGAACGCTGTATCTCGCTAAATGACATTGTTCTTTAAGGTTTCACGATGCTTGCATGCGCTTTAACGAGAATATCACAATATAGCAGTTTCGCACTTGTAACGGTAGAACACGCAGTATTTGGCTTGTTCATGCCGTTTTGTGTGCTTTCACAACATTTCACCTATCGCAGTTTAATACTCGCAATAAAACAACACTATCTCTTTAGATGACGTCGTTTTTGGTAGTTTCACGACGCTACCTAGCCTAAACTAACCTAACCTAACCTAACCTTCGCACTTCTATCGTTAGAAAACGTTTTACTCGCAACTTTACAATGTTTTCTACAAGATTACGACGGTTTCATGCGCTTTCACATTAGATATCGTAGTTCCCGACACTTAATGTTGAAAAACACTACATATCACTAAGTGACATTGTTTAATGCGGTTTTACGATGGTTGATATGTCAACCTAACCTAACATTCGCACTTGTATCTAAAGACGCTCAATTACACTGTTTCGTTCACAATTACGATATTTGCTTGACCTCATAGTTTCTCACCAACTTATTACAGTACAGAACGCTGTATCTCGCTAAATGACATCGTTCTTTAAGGTTTCACGATACTTGCATGCGCTTTACCGAGAATGTCACAACATAGCAGTTTCGCACTTGTAACGGTACAACACGCAGTATTTGGCTTGTTCATGCCGTTTTGTGTGCTTTCACAACATTTTACCTATCGCAGTTTCGTACTCGCAATAAACAACACTATCTCGTTAGATGACGTCGTTTTTGGTGGTTTCACGACGCTACCTAGCTTAAACTAACCTAACCTAACCTAACCTTCGCACTTCTATCGTTAGAAAACGTTTTACTCGCAACTTTACAATGTTTTCTACAAGATTACGACGGTTTCATGCGCTTTCACATTAGATATCGTAGTTCCCGACTTGTAATGTTGAAAAACACTACATCTCACTAAGTGACATTGTTTAATGCGGTTTTACGATGATTGATATGTCAACCTAACCTAACATTCGCACTTGTATCTAAAGACGCTCAATTACACTGTTTCGTTCACAATTACGATATTTGCTTGACCTCACAGTTTTTCACCAACTTATTGCAGTACAGAACGCTGTATCTCGCTAAATGACATTGTTCATTAGGGTTTCACGATGCTTGCATGCGCTTTAACGAGAATATCACAATATAGCAGTTTCGCACTTGTAACGGTAGAACACGCAGTATTTGGCTTGTTCATGCCGTTTTGTGTGCTTTCACAACATTTCACCTATCGCAGTTTAATACTCGCAATAAAACAACACTATCTCTTTAGATGACGTCGTTTTTGGTAGTTTCACGACGCTACCTAGCCTAAACTAACCTAACCTAACCTAACCTTCGCACTTCTATCGTTAGAAAACGTTTTACTCGCAACTTTACAATGTTTTCTACAAGATTACGACGGTTTCATGCGCTTTCACATTAGATATCGTAGTTCCCGACTTGTAATGTTGAAAAACACTACATATCACTAAGTGACATTGTTTAATGCGGTTTTACGACGGTTCATATCTTAACCTAACCTAACATTCGTACTTGTATTGAAAAACGCTCTATTACACTGTTTCGTTCACAATTACGATATTTGCATAACATCACAGTTTTTCACCAACTTATTGCAGTACAGAACGCTGTATCTCGCTAAATGACATTGTTCTTTAAGGTTTCACGATGCTTGCATGCGCTTTAACGAGAATATCACAATATAGCAGTTTCGCACTTGTAACGGTAGAACACGCAGTATTTGGCTTGTTCATGCCGTTTTGTGTGCTTTCACAACATTTCACCTATCGCAGTTTAATACTCGCAATAAAACAACACTATCTCTTTAGATGACGTCGTTTTTGGTAGTTTCACGACGCTACCTAGCCTAAACTAACCTAACCTAACCTAACCTTCGCACTTCTATCGTTAGAAAACGTTTTACTCGCATCTTTACAATGTTTTCTACAAGATTACGACGGTTTCATGCGCTTTCACATTAGATATCGTAGTTCCCGACTTGTAATGTTGAAAAACACTACATATCACTAAGTGACATTGTTTAATGCGGTTTTACGATGGTTGATATGTCAACCTAACCTAACATTCGCACTTGTATCTAAAGACGCTCAATTACACTGTTTCGTTCACAATTACGATATTTGCTTGACCTCACAGTTTCTCACCAACTTATTACAGTACAGAACGCTGTATCTCGCTAAATGACATCGTTCTTTAAGGTTTCACGATACTTGCATGCGCTTTACCGAGAATGTCACAACATAGCAGTTTCGCACTTGTAACGGTACAACACGCAGTATTTGGCTTGTTCATGCCGTTTTGTGTGCTTTCACAACATTTTACCTATCGCAGTTTCGTACTCGAAATAAACAACACTATCTCGTTAGATGACGTCGTTTTTGGTGGTTTCACGACGCTACCTAGCTTAAACTAACATAACCTAACATAACCTTCGCACTTCTATCGTTAGAAAACGTTTTACTCGCTACTTTACATTGCTTTCTACAACATTACGACGGTTTCAAGCGCTTTCACATTAGATATCGCAGTTCCCAACTTGTAAAGGTGAAAAACACTGCATCTCACTAAGTGACATTGTTTAATGCGGTTTTAGCGCGGTTCGTATCTTAACCTAACCTAACCTAACCTAACCTAACCCAACCTAACCTAACCTAACCTAACCTAACCTAACCTAACATAACCAAACCTAACCTAACGTAACCTAACCTAACCTAACCTAACCTAACCTAACGACGTTTGCAAGCGCTTTCACATTAGATATCGCAGTTCCCGACTTGTAATGGTGAAAAACACTGCATCTCACTAAGTGACATTGTTTAATGCGGTTTTACGACGGTTCATATCTTAACCTAACCTAACATTCGTACTTGTATGGAAAAACGCTCTATTACACTGTTTCGTTCACAATTACGATATTTGCATAACCTCACAGTTTTTCACCAACTTATTGCAGTACAGAACGCTGTATCTCGCTAAATGACATCGTTCTTTAAGGTTTCACGATGCTTGCATGCGCTTTAACAAGAATATCACATTATAGCAGTTTCGCACTTGTAACGGTACAACACGCAGTATCTGGCTTGTTCAAGCCGTTTTGTGTACTTTCACAACATTTCACCTATTGCAGTTACGTACATGCAATAAAACAACGCTATCTCGTTAGTTGACGTCCTTTTTGGTGGTCTCACGACGCTACATAGCTTAAACTAACATAACTCAAGCTAACCTTCGCACTTCTATCGTTAGAAAACGTTTTACTCGCAACTTTACAATGTTTTCTACAAGATTACGACGGTTTCATGCGCTTTCACATTAGATATCGTAGTTCCCGACTTGTAATGTTGAAAAACACTACATCTCACTAAGTGACATTGTTTAATGCGGTTTTACGACGGTTGATATCTCAACCTAACCTAACATTCGCACTTGTATCTAAATACGCTCAATTACACTGTTTCGTTCACAATTACGATATTTGCTTGACCTCACAGTTTCTCACCAACTTATTACAGTTCAGAACGCTGTATCTCGCTAAATGACATCGTTCTTTAAGGTTTCACGATACTTGCATGCGCTTTAACGAGAATATCACAATAAAGCAGTTTCGCACTTGTAACGGCACAAGACGCAGTATCTGGCTAGTTCATGCCATTTTGTGTGCTTTCCCAATATTTCACCTATCGCAGTTTCGTACTCGCAATAAAACAACACTATCTCGTTAGATGACATCGTTTTTGGCGGTTTCACGACGCTACCTAGCTCAAACTAACCGAACCTTCGCACTTCTATCGTTAGAAAACGTTTTATTCGCTACTTTACAATGTTTTCTGCAAGATAACGACGGTTTCATGCGCTTTCACATTAGATATCGTAGTTCCCGACTTGTAATGTTGAAAAACACTACATCTCACTAAGTGACATTGTTTAATGCGGTTTTACGACGGTTGATATGTCAACCTAACCTAACATTCGCACTTGTATCTAAAGACGCTCAATTACACTGTTTCGTTCACAATTACGATATTTGCTTGACCTCACAGTTTCTCACCAACTTATTACAGTACAGAACACTGTATCTCGCTAAATGACATCGTTCTTTAAGGTTTCACGATACTTGCATGCGCTTTACCAGGAATGTCACAACATAGCAGTTTCGCACTTGTAACGGTACAACACGCAGTATTTGGCTTGTTCATGCCGTTTTGTGTGCTTTCACAACATTTCACCTATCGCAGTTTCGTACTCGCAATAAACAACACTATCTCGTTAGATGACGTCGTTTTTGGTGGTTTCACGACGCTACCTAGCTTAAACTAACATAACTCAACCTAACATAACCTTCGCACTTCTATCGTTAGAAAACGTTTTACTCGCTACTTTACATTGCTTTCTACAACATTACGACGGTTTCAAGCGCTTTCACATTAGATATCGCAGTTCCCAACTTTTAAAGGTGAAAAACACTGCATCTCACTAAGTGACATTGTTTAATGCCGGTTTAGCGCGGTTCATATCTTAACCTAACCTAACCTAAGCTAACCTAACCTAACCTAACATAACCTAACCTAACCTAACCTAACCAAACCTAACCTAACGTAACCTAACCTAACCTAACCTAACCTAACCTAACCTAACGACGTTTGCAAGCGCTTTCACATTAGATATCGCAGTTCCCGACTTGTAATGGTGAAAAACACTGCATCTCACTAAGTGACATTGTTTAATGCGGTTTTACGACGGCTCATATCTTAACCTAACCTAACATTCGTACTTGTATTGAAAAACGCTCTATTACACTGTTTCGTTCACAATTACGATATTTGCATATCCTCACAGTTTTTCGCCAACTTATTGCAGTACAGAACGCTGTATCTCGCTAAATGACATTGTTCTTTAAGGTTTCACGATGCTTGCATGCGCTTTAACGAGAATATCACAATATAGCAGTTTCGCACTTGTAACGGTAGAACACGCAGTATTTGGCTTGTTCATGCCGTTTTGTGTGCTTTCACATTTCACCTATCGCAGTTTAATACTCGCAATAAAAGAACACTATCTCTTTAGATGACGTCGTTTTTGGTAGTTTCACGACGCTACCTAGCCTAAACTAACCTAACCTAACCTAACCTTCGCACTTCTATCGTTAGAAAACGTTTTACTCGCAACTTTACAATGTTTTCTAGAAGATTACGACGGTTTCATGCGCTTTCACATTAGATATCGTAGTTCCCGACTTGTAATGTTGAAAAACACTACATCTCACTAAGTGACATTGTTTAATGCGGTTTTACGATGGTTGATATGTCAACCTAACCTAACATTCGCACTTGTATCTAAAGACGCTCAATTACACTGTTTCGTTCACAATTACGATATTTGCTTGACCTCACAGTTTCTCACCAACTTATTACAGTACAGAACGCTGTATCTCGCTAAATGACATCGTTCTTTAAGGTTTCACGATACTCTCATGCGCTTTACCGAGAATGTCACAACATAGCAGTTTCGCACTTGTAACGGTACAACACGCAGTATTTGGCTTGTTCATGCCGTTTTGTGTGCTTTCACAACATTTCACCTATCGCAGTTTCGTACTCGCAATAAACAACACTATCTCGTTAGATGACGTCGTTTTTGGTGGTTTCACGACGCTACCTAGCTTAAACTAACATAACTCAACCTAACATAACCTTCGCACTTCTATCGTTAGAAAACGTTTTACTCGCTACTTTACATTGCTTTCTACAACATTACGACGGTTTCAAGCGATTTCACATTAGATATCGCAGTTCCCAACTTGTAAAGGTGAAAAACACTGCATCTCACTAAGTGACATTGTTTAATGCGGTTTTAGCGCGGTTCATATCTTAACCTAACCTAACCTAACCTAACCTAACCTAACCTAACCCAACCTAACCTAACATAACCAAACCTAACCTAACCTAACCAAACCTAACCTTACGTAACCTAACCTAACCTAACCTAACCTAACCTAACCTAACCTAACCTAACGACGTTTGCAAGCGCTTTCACATTAGATATCGCAGTTCCCGACTTGTAATGGTGAAAAACACTGCATCTCACTAAGTGCCATTGTTTAATGCGGTTTTACGACGGTTCATATCTTAACCTAACCTAACATTCGTACTTGTATGGAAAAACGCTCTATTACACTGTTTCGTTCACAATTACGATATTTGCATAACCTCACAGTTTTTCACCAACTTATTGCAGTACAGAACGCTGTATCCCGCTAAATGACATCGTTCTTTAAGGTTTCACGATGCTTGCATGCGCTTTAACAAGAATATCACATTATAGCAGTTTCGCACTTGTAACGGTACAACACGCAGTATCTGGCTTGTTCAAGCCGTTTTGTGTACTTTCACAACATTTCACCTATTGCAGTTACGTACATGCAATAAAACAACGCTATCTCGTTAGTTGACGTCCTTTTTGGTGGTCTCACGACGCTACATAGCTTAAACTAACATAACTCAAGCTAACCTTCGCACT
Organism: Rhipicephalus microplus; assembly: GCF_043290135.1. Classification (NCBI taxonomy): domain Eukaryota; kingdom Metazoa; phylum Arthropoda; class Arachnida; order Ixodida; family Ixodidae; genus Rhipicephalus; species Rhipicephalus microplus. The sequence goes on from NW_027464668.1 coordinate 726,998, forward strand.
TCTATCGTTAGAAAACGTTTTACTCGCAACTTTACAATGTTTTCTACAAGATTACGACGGTTTCATGCGCTTTCACATTAGATATCGTAGTTCCCGACTTGTAATGTTGAAAAACACTACATCTCACTAAGTGACATTGTTTAATGCGGTTTTACGACGGTTGATATCTCAACCTAACCTAACATTCGCACTTGTATCTAAATACGCTCAATTACACTGTTTCGTTCACAATTACGATATTTGCTTGACCTCACAGTTTCTCACCAACTTATTACAGTTCAGAACGCTGTATCTCGCTAAATGACATCGTTCTTTAAGGTTTCACGATGCTTGCATGCGCTTTAACGAGAATATCACAACATAGCAGTTTCGCACTTGTAACGGTACAACACGCAGTATTTGGCTTGTTCATGCCGTTTTGTGTGCTTTCACAACATTTCACCTATCGCAGTTTCGTACTCGCAATAAAACAACACTATCTCGTTAGATGACGTTGTTTTTGGTAGTTTCACGACGCCACCTAGCTTAAACTAACATAACTCAACCTAACATAACCTTCGCACTTCTATCGTTAGAAAACGTTATACTCGCTACTTTACATTGCTTTCTACAACATTACGACGGTTTCAAGCGCTTTCACATTAGATATCACAGTTCCCAACTTGTAAAGATGAAAAACACTGCATCTCACTAAGTGACATTGTTTAATGCGGTTTTACGATGGTTCATACCTTAACCTAACGTAACCTAACCTAACCTAACCTAACCTTACCTAACCTAACCTAACCTAACCCAACCCGACCCGACCCAACCTAACCTAACCTAACCTAAACTAAACTAACCTAACCCAACCTAACCTAACCTAACCTAACCTAACCCAACCCAACCCAACCCAATCTAACCTAACCTAAGCTAACCTAACCTAACCTAACCAAACCTAACCTAACCTAACTTAACCTAACCTAACGTAACTTAACCTAACCTAACCTATTCTAACGTAACCTAACCTTACCTGACCTAACCTAACCTAACGTAACCTAACCTAACCTAACATTACCTAACGTAACCTAACCTAACCTAACCTAGCCTAACGTAACCTAACCTAACCTAACCCAACCTAACCCAACCCAACCCAACCCAACACCCAACCCATCCTAACCTAACCTTACTTAACCTAACCAAATTATCCTTACCTAACCTAACCTAACCTAACGTAACCTAACCTAACCTAACCTAACGTAACCTAACCTAACCTAACGTAACCTAACCTAACCTAACCTAACCCAACCTAACCTAACCTAACCTAACCTAACCCAACTCAACCCAACCTAACCTAATCTAACCTAACCTAACCTAACCAAACCTAACCTAACCTAACCTAACCTAACCTAACCTAACGACGGTTGCAAGCGCTTTCACATTAGATATCGCAGTTCCCCACTTTTAATGGTGAAAAACACTGCATCTCACTAATTGACATTGTTTAATGCGGTTTTACGACGGTTCATATCTTAACCTAACCTAACATTCGCACTTGTATCTAAAAACGCTCTATTACACTGTTTTGTTCACAATTACGATATTTGCATAACCTCACAGTTTTTCACCAACTTATTGCAGTACAGAACGCTGTATCTTCCTAAATGACATTGTTTTTTAAGGTTTCACGATGCTTGCATGCGCTTTAACGAGAATATCACAATATAGCAGTTTCGCACTTGTAACGGTAGAACACGCAGTATTTGGCTTGTTCATTCCGTTTTGTGTGCTTTCACAACATTTCACCTATCGCAGTTTAATACTCGCAATAAAACAACACTATCTCGTTAGATTACGTCGTTTTTGGTAGTTTCACGACGCTACCTAGCTTAACCTAACCTAACCTAACCTAACCTTCGCACTTCTATCGTTAGAAAACGTTTTATTCGCAACTTTACAATGTTTTCTACAAGATTACGACGGTTTCATGCGCTTTCACATTAGATATCGTAGTTCCCGACTTGTAATGTTGAAAAACACTACATCTCACTAAGTGAGATTGTTTAATGCGGTTTTACGACGGTTGATATGTCAACCTAACCTAACATTCGCACTTGTATCTAAAGACGCTCAATTACACTGTTTCGTTCACAATTACGATATTTGCTTGACCTCACAGTTTCTCACCAACTTATTACAGTACAGAACGCTGTATCTCGCTAAATGACATCGTTCTTTAAGGTTTCACGATACTTGCATGCGCTTTACCGAGAATGTCACAACATAGCAGTTTCGCACTTGTAACGGTACAACACGCAGTATTTGGCTTGTTCATGTCGTTTTGTGTGCTTTCACAACATTTTACCTATCGCAGTTTCGTACTCGCAATAAAACAACACTATCTCGTTAGATGACGTCGTTTTTGGTGGTTTCACGACGCTACCTAGCTTAAACTAACATAACTCAACCTAACATAACCTTCGCACTTCTATCGTTAGAAAACGTTTTACTCGCTACTTTACATTGCTTTCTACAACATTACGACGGTTTCAAGTGCTTTCACTGTAGATATCGCAGTTCCCAACTTGTAAAGGTGAAAAACACTGCATCTCACTAAGTGACATTGTTTAATGCGGTTTTACGACGGTTCATACCTTAACCTAACGTAACCTAACCTAACCTAACCCAACCTAACCTAACATAACCTAACCTAACCTAACCTAACCAAACCTAACCTAACGTAACCTAACCTAACCTAACCTAACCTAACCTAACCTAACGACGTTTGCAAGCGCTTTCACATTAGATATCGCAGTTCCCGACTTTTAAGGGTGAAAAACACTGCATCTCACTAATTGACATTTGTTTAATGCGGTTTTACGACGGTTCATATCTTAACCTAACCTAACATTCGCACTTGTATCTAAAAACGCTCTATTACACTGTTTTGTTCACAATTACCATATTTGCATAACCTCACAGTTTCTCACCAACTTATTGCAGTACAGAACGTTGTATCTCGCTAAATGACATTGTTCTTTAACGTTTCACGATGCTTGCATGCGCTTTAACGAGAATATCACAATATAGCAGTTTCGCACTTGTAACGGTAGAACACGCAGTATTTGGCTTGTTCATGCCGTTTTGTGTGCTTTCACAACATTTCACCTATCGCAGTTTAATACTCGCTATAAAACAACACTATCTCGTTAGATGACATCGTTTTTGGTAGTTTCACGACGCTACCTAGCTTAAACTAACCTAACCTAACCTAACCTTCGCACTTCTATCGTTAGAAAACGTTTTACTCACCACTTTACAATGTTTTCTACAAGATTACGACGGTTTCATGCGCTTTCACATTAGATATCGCAGTTCCCCACTTTTAATGGTGAAAAACACTGCATCTCACTAATTGACATTGTTTAATGCGGTTTTACGACGGTTCATATCTTAACCTAACCTAACATTCGCACTTGTATCTAAAAACGCTCTATTACACTGTTTTGTTCACAATTACGATATTTGCATAACCTCACACTTTTTCACCAACTTATTGCAGTACAGAACGCTGTATCTTCCTAAATGACATTGTTTTTTAAGGTTTCACGATGCTTGCATGCGCTTTAACAAGAATATCACAATATAGCAGTTTCGCACTTGTAACGGTAGAACACGCAGTATTTGGCTTGTTCATGCCGTTTTGTGTGCTTTCACAACATTTCACCTATCGCAGTTTAATACTCGCTATAAAACAACACTATCTCGTTAGATGACGTCGTTTTTGGTAGTTTCACGACGCTACCTAGCTTAACCTAACCTAACCTAACCTAACCTTCGCACTTCTATCGTTAGAAAACGTTTTACTCACAACTTTACAATATTTTCTACAAGATTACGACGGTTTCATGCGCTTTCACATTAGATATCGCAGTTCCCAACTTGTAAAGGTGAAAAACACTGCATCTCACTAAGTGACATTGTTTAATGCGGTTTTAGCGCGGTTCATATCTTAACCTAACCTAACCTAACCTAACCTAACCTAACCCAACCTAACCTAACATAACCTAACCTAACCTAACCTAACCAAACCTAACCTAACGTAACCTAACCTAACCTAACCTAACCTAACCTAACGACGTTTGCAAGCGCTTTCACATTAGATATCGCAGTTCCCGACTTGTAATGGTGAAAAACACAGCATCTCACTAAGTGACATTGTTTAATGCGGTTTAGCGCGGTTCATATCTTAACCTAACCTAACCTTACCTAACCCAACCTAACCTAACCTAACCTAACCAAACCTTACCTAACATCCCTAACCTAACCTAACCTAACCTAACCAAACCTAACCTAACCTAACCTAACGTAACCTAACCTAACCTAACCTAACCTAACCTAACGACGTTTGCAAGCGCTTTCACATTAGATATCGCAGTTCCCGACTTGTAATGGTGAAAAACACTGCATCTCATCAAGTGACATTGTTTAATGCGGTTTTACGACGGTTCATATCTTAACCTAACCTAAAATTCGCACTTGTAATAAAAAACGCTCTATTACACTGTTTCGTTCACAATTAGGATATTTGCATAACCTCACAGTTTTTCACCAACTTATTGCAGTACAGAACGCTGTATCTCGCTAAATGACATCGTTCTTTAAGGTTTCACGATGCTCTCATGCGCTTTAACGAGAATATCACAACATAGCAGTTTCGCACTTGTAACGGTACAACACGCAGTATTTGGCTTGTTCATGCCGTTTTGTGTGCTTTCACAACATTTCACCTATCGCAGTTTCGTACTCGCAATAAAACAACACTATCTCGTTAGATGACGTTGTTTTTGGTAGTTTCACGACACTACCTAGCTTAAACTAACATAACTCAACCTAACATAACCTTCGCACTTCTATCGTTAGAAAACGTTTTACTCGCTACTTTACATTGCTTTCTACAACAATACGACGGTTTCAAGCGCTTTCACATTAGATATCACAGTTCCCAACTTGTAAAGGTGAAAAACACTGCATCTCACTAAGTGACATTGTTTAATGCGGTTTTACGACGGTTCATACCTTAACCTAACGTAACCTAACCTAACCTAACCTTACCTAACCTAACCTAACCTAACCTAACCTAACCTAACCTAACCTAACCTAACCTATTCTAACGTAACCTAACCTTTCCTGACCTAACCTAACCTAACGTAACCTAACCTAACCTAACCTAACATAACATAACGTAACCTAACCTAACCTAACCTAACCTAACCTAACCCAACCTAACCCAACCCAACCCAACCCAAACCAACAACACCCAACCCAACCTAACCTAACCTAACCTAACCTTACCTAACCTAACCAAATTATCCTTACGTAACCTAACCTAACCTAACGTAACCTAACCTAACCTAACCTAACCTAACGTAACGTAACCTAACCTAACGTAACCTAACCTAACCTAACCTAACCTAACCCAACCTAACCTAACCTAACCTAACCTAACCCAACTCAACCCAACCTAACCTAATCTAACCTAACCTAACCTAACCTAACAAAACCTAACCTAACCTAACCTAACCTAACCTAACGACGGTTGCAAGCGCTTTCACATTAGATATCGCAGTTCCCGACTTTTAATGGTGAAAAACACTGCATCTCACTAATTGACATTGTTTAATGCGGTTTTACGACGGTTCATATCTTAACCTAACCTAACATTCGCACTTGTATCTAAAACCACTCTATTACACTGTTTTGTTCACAATTACCATATTTGCATAACCTCACAGTTTTTCACCAACTTATTGCACTACAGAACGTTGTATCTCGCTAAATGACATTGTTCTTTAAGGTTTCACGATGCTTGCATGCGCTTTAACGAGAATATCACAATATAGCAGTTTCGCACTTGTAACGGTAGAACACGCAGTATTTGACTTGTTCATGCCGTTTTGTGTGCTTTCACAACATTTCACCTATCGCAGTTTAATACTCGCTATAAAACAACACTATCTCGTTAGATGACGTCGTTTTTGGTAGTTTCACGACGCTACCTAGCTTAAACTAACCTAACCTAACCTAACCTTCGCACTTCTATCGTTAGAAAACGTTTTACTCGCAACTTTACAATGTTTTCTACAAGATTACGACGGTTTCATGCGCTTTCACATTAGATATCGTAGTTCCCGACTTGTAATGTTGAAAAACACTACATCTCACTAAGTGACATTGTTTAATGCGGTTTTACGACGGTTGATATGTCAACCTAACCTAACATTCGCACTTGTATCTAAAGACGCTCAATTACACTGTTTCGTTCACAATTACGATATTTGCTTGACCTCACAGTTTCTCACCAACTTATTACAGTACAGAACGCTGTATCTCGCTAAATGACATCGTTCTTTAAGGTTTCACGATACTTGCATGCGCTTTACCGAGAATGTCCAAACATAGCAGTTTCGCACTTGTAACGCTACAACACGCAGTATTTGGCTTGTTCATGCCGTTTTGTGTGCTTTCACATTTTACCTATCGCAGTTTCGTACTCGCAATAAAACAACACTATCTCGTTAGATGACGTCGTTTTTGGTGGTTTCACGACGCTACCTAGCTTAAACTAACATAACTCAACCTAACATAACCTTCGCACTTCTATCGTTAGAAAACGTTTTACTCGCTACTTTACATTGCTTTCTACAACATTACGACGGTTTCAAGCGCTTTCACATTAGATATCGCAGTTCCCAACTTGTAAAGGTGAAAAACACTGCATCTCACTAAGTGACATTGTTTAATGCGGTTTTACGACGGTTCATACCTTAACCTAACGTAACCTAACCTAACCTAACCCAACCTAACCTAACATAACCTAACCTAACCTAACCTAACCAAACCTAACCTTCCGTAACCTAACCTAACCTAACCTAACTTAACCTAACCTAACCTAACCTAACCTAACGACGTTTGCAAGCGCTTTCACATTAGATATCGCAGTTCCCGACTTGTAATGGTGAAAAACACTGCATCTCACCAAGTGACATTGTTTATTGCGGTTTTACGACGGTTCATATCTTAACCTAACCTAACATTCGTACTTGTATTGAAAAACGCTCTATTACACTGTTTCGTTCACAATTACGATATTTGCATAACCTCACAGTTTTTCACCAACTTATTGCAGTACAGAACGCTGTATCTCGCTAAATGACATTGTTCTTTAAGGTTTCACGATGCTTGCATGCGCTTTAACGAGAATATCACAATATAGCAGTTTCGCACTTGTAACGGTAGAACACGCAGTATTTGGCTTGTTCATGCCGTTTTGTGTTATTTCACCACATTTCACCTATCGCAGTTTAATACTCGCTATAAAACAACACTATCTCTTTAGATGACGTCGTTTTTGGTAGTTTCACGACGCTACCTAGCCTAAACTAACCTAACCTAACCTAACCTTCGCACTTCTATCGTTAGAAAACGTTTTACTCGCAACTTTACAATGTTTTCTACAAGATTACGACGGTTTCATGCGCTTTCACATTAGATATCGTAGTTCCCGACTTGTAATGTTGAAAAACACTACATCTCACTAAGTGACATTGTTTAATGCGGTTTTACGATGGTTGATATGTCAACCTAACCTAACATTCGCACTTCAATCTAAAGACGCTCAATTACACTGTTTCGTTCACAATTACGATATTTGCTTGACCTCACAGTTTCTCACTAACTTATTACAGTACAGAACGCTGTATCTCGCTAAATGACATCGTTCTTTAAGGTTTCACGATACTTGCATGCGCTTTACCGAGAATGTCACAACATAGCAGTTTCGCACTTGTAACGGTACAACACGCAGTATTTGGCTTGTTCATGCCGTTTTGTGTGCTTTCACATTTTACCTATCGCAGTTTCGTACTCGCAATAAACAACACTATCTCGTTAGATGACGTCGTTTTTGGTGGTTTCACGACGCTACCTAGCTTAAACTAACATAACTCAACCTAACATAACCTTCGCACTTCTATCGTTAGAAAACGTTTTACTCGCTACTTTACATTGCTTTCTACAACATTACGACGGTTTCAAGCGCTTTCACATTAGATATCGCAGTTCCCAACTTGTAAAGGTGAAAAACACTGCATCTCACTAAGTGACATTGTTTAATGCGGTTTTACGACGGTTCATACCTTAACCTAACGTAACCTAACCTAACCTAACCCAACCTAACCTAACATAACCTAACCTAACCTAACCTAACCAAACCTAACCTAACGTGACCTAACCTAACCTAACCTAACCTAACCTAACGACGTTTGCAAGCGCTTTCACAATAGATATCGCAGTTCCCTTCTTTTAATGGTGAAAAACACTGCATCTCACTAATTGACATTTGTTTAATGCGGTTTTACGACGGTTCATATCTTAACCTAACCTAACATTCGCACTTGTATCTAAAAACGCTCTATTACACTGTTTTGTTCACAATTACCATATTTGCATAACCTCACAGTTTCTCACCAACTTATTGCAGTACAGAACGTTGTATCTCGCTAAATGACATTGTTCTTTAAGGTTTCACGATGCTTGCATGCGCTTTAACGAGAATATCACAATATAGCAGTTTCGCACTTGTAACGTTAGAACACGCAGTATTTGGCTTGTTCATGCCGTTTTGTGTGCTTTCACAACATTTCACCTATCGCAGTTTAATACTCGCTATAAAACAACACTATCTCGTTAGATGACGTCGTTTTTGGTAGTTTCACGACGCTACCTAGCTTAACCTAACCTAACCTAACCTAACCTTCGCACTTCTATCGTTAGAAAACGTTTTACTCACCACTTTACAATATTTTCTACAAGATTACGACGGTTTCATGCGCTTTCACATTAGATATTGCAGTTCCCAACTTGTAAAGGTGAAAAACACTGCATCTCACTAAGTGACATTGTTTAATGCGGTTTTAGCGCGGTTCATATCTTAACCTAACCTAACCTAAACTAACCTAACCTAACCCAACCTAACCTAACATAACCTAACCTAACCTAACCTAACCAAACCTAACCTAACGTAACCTAACCTAACCTAACCTAACCTAACCTAACGACGTTTGCAAGCGCTTTCACATTAGATATCGCAGTTCCCGACTTGTAATGGTGAAAAACACAGCATCTCACTAAGTGACATTGTTTAATGCGGTTTAGCGCGGTTCATATCTTAACCTAACCTAACCTTACCTAACCCAACCTAACCTAACCTAACCTAACCAAACCTTACCTAACATCCCTAACCTAACCTAACCTAACCTAACCAAACCTAACCTAACCTAACCTAACGTAACCTAACCTAACCTAACCTAACCTAACCTAACGACGTTTGCAAGCGCTTTCACATTAGATATCGCAGTTCCCGACTTGTAATGGTGAAAAACACTGCATCTCATCAAGTGACATTGTTTAATGCGGTTTTACGACGGTTCATATCTTAACCTAACCTAAAATTCGCACTTGTATTAAAAAACGCTCTATTACACTGTTTCGTTCACAATTAGGATATTTGCATAACCTCACAGTTTTTCACCAACTTATTGCAGTACAGAACGCTGTATCTCGCTAAATGACATCGTTCTTTAAGGTTTCACGATGCTTGCATGCGCTTTAACGAGAATATCACAACATAGCAGTTTCGCACTTGTAACGGTACAACACGCAGTATTTGGCTTGTTCATGCCGTTTTGTGTGCTTTCACAACATTTCACCTATCGCAGTTTCGTACTCGCAATAAAACAACACTATCTCGTTAGATGACGTTGTTTTTGGTAGTTTCACGACACTACCTAGCTTAAACTAACATAACTCAACCTAACATAACCTTCGCACTTCTATCGTTAGAAAACGTTTTACTCGCTACTTTACATTGCTTTCTACAACAATACGACGGTTTCAAGCGCTTTCACATTAGATATCACAGTTCCCAACTTGTAAAGGTGAAAAACACTGCATCTCACTAAGTGACATTGTTTAATGCGGTTTTACGACGGTTCATACCTTAACCTAACGTAACCTAACCTAACCTAACCTAACCTTACCTAACCTAACCTAACCTAACCCAACCCAACCTAACCTAACCTAACCTAACCTAACCTAACCTAAACTAACCTAACCCAACCTAACCTAACCTAACCTAACCTAACCCAACCCAACCCAACCCAACCTAACCTAACCTAAGCTAACCTAACCAAACCTAACCTAACTTAACCTAACCTAACGTAACCTAACCTAACCTATTCTAACGTAACCTAACCTTTCCTGACCTAACCTAACCTAACGTAACCTAACCTAACCTAACCTAACATAACATAACGTAACCTAACCTAACCTAACCTAACCTAACGTAACCTAACCTAACCTAACCTAACCCAACCTAACCCAACCCAACCCAACCCAAACCAACAACACCCAACCCAACCTAACCTAACCTAACCCAACCTAACCTAACCTAACCTAACCTAACCCAACTCAACCCAACCTAACCTAATCTAACCTAACCTAACCTAACCTAACAAAACCTAACCTAACCTAACCTAACGACGGTTGCAAGCGCTTTCACATTAGATATCGCAGTTCCCGACTTTTAATGGTGAAAAACACTGCATCTCACTAATTTACATTGTTTAATGCGGTTTTACGACGGTTCATATCTTAACCTAACCTAACATTCGCACTTGTATCTAAAACCACTCTATTACACTGTTTTGTTCACAATTACCATATTTGCATAACCTCACAGTTTTTCACCAACTTATTGCAGTACAGAACGTTGTATCTCGCTAAATGACATTGTTCTTTAAGGTTTCACGATGCTTGCATGCGCTTTAACGAGAATATCACAATATAGCAGTTTCGCACTTGTAACGGTAGAACACGCAGTATTTGGCTTGTTCATGCCGTTTTGTGTGCTTTCACAACATTTCACCTATCGCAGTTTAATACTCGCTATAAAACAACACTATCTCGTTAGATGACGTCGTTTTTGGTAGTTTCACGACGCTACCTAGCTTAAACTAACCTAACCTAACCTAACCTTCGCACTTCTATCGTTAGAAAACGTTTTACTCGCAACTTTACAATGTTTTCTACAAGATTACGACGGTTTCATGCGCTTTCACATTAGATATCGTAGTTCCCGACTTGTAATGTTGAAAAACACTACATCTCACTAAGTGACATTGTTTAATGCGGTTTTACGACGGTTGATATGTCAACCTAACCTGACATTCCACTTGTATCTAAAGACGCTCAATTACACTGTTTCGTTCACAATTACGATATTTGCTTGACCTCACAGTTTCTCACCAACTTATTACAGTACAGAACGCTGTATCTCGCTAAATGACATCGTTCTTTAAGGTTTCACGATACTTGCATGCGCTTTACCGAGAATGTCCAAACATAGCAGTTTCGCACTTGTAACGCTACAACACGCAGTATTTGGCTTGTTCATGCCGTTTTGTGTGCTTTCACATTTTACCTATCGCAGTTTCGTACTCGCAATAAAACAACACTATCTCGTTAGATGACGTCGTTTTTGGTGGTTTCACGACGCTACCTAGCTTAAACTAACATAACTCAACCTAACATAACCTTCGCACTTCTATCGTTAGAAAACGTTTTACTCGCTACTTTACATTGCTTTCTACAACATTACGACGGTTTCAAGCGCTTTCACATTAGATATCGCAGTTCCCAACTTGTAAAGGTGAAAAACACTGCATCTCACTAAGTGACATTGTTTAATGCGGTTTTACGACGGTTCATACCTTAACCTAACGTAACCTAACCTAACCTAACCCAACCTAACCTAACATAACCTAACCTAACCTAACCTAACCAAACCTAACCTTCCGTAACCTAACCTAACCTAACCTAACCTAACCTAACCTAACCTAACCTAACCTAACGACGTTTGCAAGCGCTTTCACATTAGATATCGCAGTTCCCGACTTGTAATGGTGAAAAACACTGCATCTCACCAAGTGACATTGTTTATTGCGGTTTTACGACGGTTCATATCTTAACCTAACCTAACATTCGTACTTGTATTGAAAAACGCTCTATTACACTGTTTCGTTCACAATTACGATATTTGCATAACCTCACAGTTTTTCACCAACTTATTGCAGTACAGAACGCTGTATCTCGCTAAATGACATTGTTCTTTAAGGTTTCACGATACTTGCATGCGCTTTACCAGGAATGTCACAACATAGCAGTTTCGCACTTGTAACGGTACAACACGCAGTATTTGGCTTGTTCATGCCGTTTTGTGTGCTTTCACAACATTTCACCTATCGCAGTTTCGTACTCGCAATAAACAACACTATCTCGTTAGATGACGTCGTTTTTGGTGGTTTCACGACGCTACCTAGCTTAAACTAACATAACTCAACCTAACATAACCTTCGCACTTCTATCGTTAGAAAACGTTTTACTCGCTACTTTACATTGCTTTCTACAACATTACGACGGTTTCAAGCGCTTTCACATTAGATATCGCAGTTCCCAACTTTTAAAGGTGAAAAACACTGCATCTCACTAAGTGACATTGTTTAATGCCGGTTTAGCGCGGTTCATATCTCAACCTAACCTAACCTAAGCTAACCTAACCTAACCTAACATAACCTAACCTAACCTAACCTAACCAAACCTAACCTAACGTAACCTAACCTAACCTAACCTAACCTAACCTAACCTAACGACGTTTGCAAGCGCTTTCACATTAGATATCGCAGTTCCCGACTTGTAATGGTGAAAAACACTGCATCTCACTAAGTGACATTGTTTAATGCGGTTTTACGACGGCTCATATCTTAACCTAACCTAACATTCGTACTTGTATTGAAAAACGCTCTATTACACTGTTTCGTTCACAATTACGATATTTGCATATCCTCACAGTTTTTCGCCAACTTATTGCAGTACAGAACGCTGTATCTCGCTAAATGACATTGTTCTTTAAGGTTTCACGATGCTTGCATGCGCTTTAACGAGAATATCACAATATAGCAGTTTCGCACTTGTAACGGTAGAACACGCAGTATTTGGCTTGTTCATGCCGTTTTGTGTGCTTTCACATTTCACCTATCGCAGTTTAATACTCGCAATAAAAGAACACTATCTCTTTAGATGACGTCGTTTTTGGTAGTTTCACGACGCTACCTAGCCTAAACTAACCTAACCTAACCTAACCTTCGCACTTCTATCGTTAGAAAACGTTTTACTCGCAACTTTACAATGTTTTCTAGAAGATTACGACGGTTTCATGCGCTTTCACATTAGATATCGTAGTTCCCGACTTGTAATGTTGAAAAACACTACATCTCACTAAGTGACATTGTTTAATGCGGTTTTACGATGGTTGATATGTCAACCTAACCTAACATTCGCACTTGTATCTAAAGACGCTCAATTACACTGTTTCGTTCACAATTACGATATTTGCTTGACCTCACAGTTTCTCACCAACTTATTACAGTACAGAACGCTGTATCTCGCTAAATGACATCGTTCTTTAAGGTTTCACGATACTCTCATGCGCTTTACCGAGAATGTCACAACATAGCAGTTTCGCACTTGTAACGGTACAACACGCAGTATTTGGCTTGTTCATGCCGTTTTGTGTGCTTTCACAACATTTCACCTATCGCAGTTTCGTACTCGCAATAAACAACACTATCTCGTTAGATGACGTCGTTTTTGGTGGTTTCACGACGCTACCTAGCTTAAACTAACATAACTCAACCTAACATAACCTTCGCACTTCTATCGTTAGAAAACGTTTTACTCGCTACTTTACATTGCTTTCTACAACATTACGACGGTTTCAAGCGATTTCACATTAGATATCGCAGTTCCCAACTTGTAAAGGTGAAAAACACTGCATCTCACTAAGTGACATTGTTTAATGCGGTTTTAGCGCGGTTCATATCTTAACCTAACCTAACCTAACCTAACCTAACCTAACCTAACCCAACCTAACCTAACATAACCAAACCTAACCTAACCTAACCAAACCTAACCTTACGTAACCTAACCTAACCTAACCTAACCTAACCTAACCTAACCTAACCTAACGACGTTTGCAAGCGCTTTCACATTAGATATCGCAGTTCCCGACTTGTAATGGTGAAAAACACTGCATCTCACTAAGTGCCATTGTTTAATGCGGTTTTACGACGGTTCATATCTTAACCTAACCTAACATTCGTACTTGTATGGAAAAACGCTCTATTACACTGTTTCGTTCACAATTACGATATTTGCATAACCTCACAGTTTTTCACCAACTTATTGCAGTACAGAACGCTGTATCCCGCTAAATGACATCGTTCTTTAAGGTTTCACGATGCTTGCATGCGCTTTAACAAGAATATCACATTATAGCAGTTTCGCACTTGTAACGGTACAACACGCAGTATCTGGCTTGTTCAAGCCGTTTTGTGTACTTTCACAACATTTCACCTATTGCAGTTACGTACATGCAATAAAACAACGCTATCTCGTTAGTTGACGTCCTTTTTGGTGGTCTCACGACGCTACATAGCTTAAACTAACATAACTCAAGCTAACCTTCGCACTTCTATCGTTAGAAAACGTTTTACTCGCAACTTTACAATGTTTTCTACAAGATTACGACGGTTTCATGCGCTTTCACATTAGATATCGTAGTTCCCGACTTGTAATGTTGAAAAACACTACATCTCACTAAGTGACATTGTTTAATGCGGTTTTACGACGGTTGATATCTCAACCTAACCTAACATTCGCACTTGTATCTAAATACGCTCAATTACACTGTTTCGTTCACAATTACGATATTTGCTTGACCTCACAGTTTCTCACCAACTTATTACAGTTCAGAACGCTGTATCTCGCTAAATGACATCGTTCTTTAAGGTTTCACGATGCTTGCATGCGCTTTAACGAGAATATCACAACATAGCAGTTTCGCACTTGTAACGGTACAACACGCAGTATTTGGCTTGTTCATGCCGTTTTGTGTGCTTTCACAACATTTCACCTATCGCAGTTTCGTACTCGCAATAAAACAACACTATCTCGTTAGATGACGTTGTTTTTGGTAGTTTCACGACGCCACCTAGCTTAAACTAACATAACTCAACCTAACATAACCTTCGCACTTCTATCGTTAGAAAACGTTATACTCGCTACTTTACATTGCTTTCTACAACATTACGACGGTTTCAAGCGCTTTCACATTAGATATCACAGTTCCCAACTTGTAAAGATGAAAAACACTGCATCTCACTAAGTGACATTGTTTAATGCGGTTTTACGATGGTTCATACCTTAACCTAACGTAACCTAACCTAACCTAACCTAACCTTACCTAACCTAACCTAACCTAACCCAACCCGACCCGACCCAACCTAACCTAACCTAACCTAAACTAAACTAACCTAACCCAACCTAACCTAACCTAACCTAACCCAACCCAACCCAACCCAACCCAATCTAACCTAACCTAAGCTAACCTAACCTAACCTAACCAAACCTAACCTAACCTAACTTAACCTAACCTAACGTAACTTAACCTAACCTAACCTATTCTAACGTAACCTAACCTTACCTGACCTAACCTAACCTAACGTAACCTAACCTAACCTAACATTACCTAACGTAACCTAACCTAACCTAACCTAGCCTAACGTAACCTAACCTAACCTAACCCAACCTAACCCAACCCAACCCAACCCAACACCCAACCCATCCTAACCTAACCTTACTTAACCTAACCAAATTATCCTTACCTAACCTAACCTAACCTAACGTAACCTAACCTAACCTAACCTAACGTAACCTAACCTAACCTAACGTAACCTAACCTAACCTAACCTAACCCAACCTAACCTAACCTAACCTAACCTAACCCAACTCAACCCAACCTAACCTAATCTAACCTAACCTAACCTAACCAAACCTAACCTAACCTAACCTAACCTAACCTAACCTAACGACGGTTGCAAGCGCTTTCACATTAGATATCGCAGTTCCCCACTTTTAATGGTGAAAAACACTGCATCTCACTAATTGACATTGTTTAATGCGGTTTTACGACGGTTCATATCTTAACCTAACCTAACATTCGCACTTGTATCTAAAAACGCTCTATTACACTGTTTTGTTCACAATTACGATATTTGCATAACCTCACAGTTTTTCACCAACTTATTGCAGTACAGAACGCTGTATCTTCCTAAATGACATTGTTTTTTAAGGTTTCACGATGCTTGCATGCGCTTTAACGAGAATATCACAATATAGCAGTTTCGCACTTGTAACGGTAGAACACGCAGTATTTGGCTTGTTCATTCCGTTTTGTGTGCTTTCACAACATTTCACCTATCGCAGTTTAATACTCGCAATAAAACAACACTATCTCGTTAGATTACGTCGTTTTTGGTAGTTTCACGACGCTACCTAGCTTAACCTAACCTAACCTAACCTAACCTTCGCACTTCTATCGTTAGAAAACGTTTTATTCGCAACTTTACAATGTTTTCTACAAGATTACGACGGTTTCATGCGCTTTCACATTAGATATCGTAGTTCCCGACTTGTAATGTTGAAAAACACTACATCTCACTAAGTGAGATTGTTTAATGCGGTTTTACGACGGTTGATATGTCAACCTAACCTAACATTCGCACTTGTATCTAAAGACGCTCAATTACACTGTTTCGTTCACAATTACGATATTTGCTTGACCTCACAGTTTCTCACCAACTTATTACAGTACAGAACGCTGTATCTCGCTAAATGACATCGTTCTTTAAGGTTTCACGATACTTGCATGCGCTTTACCGAGAATGTCACAACATAGCAGTTTCGCACTTGTAACGGTACAACACGCAGTATTTGGCTTGTTCATGTCGTTTTGTGTGCTTTCACAACATTTTACCTATCGCAGTTTCGTACTCGCAATAAAACAACACTATCTCGTTAGATGACGTCGTTTTTGGTGGTTTCACGACGCTACCTAGCTTAAACTAACATAACTCAACCTAACATAACCTTCGAACTTCTATCGTTAGAAAACGTTTTACTCGCTACTTTACATTGCTTTCTACAACATTACGACGGTTTCAAGTGCTTTCACTGTAGATATCGCAGTTCCCAACTTGTAAAGGTGAAAAACACTGCATCTCACTAAGTGACATTGTTTAATGCGGTTTTACGACGGTTCATACCTTAACCTAACGTAACCTAACCTAACCTAACCCAACCTAACCTAACATAACCTAACCTAACCTAACCTAACCAAACCTAACCTAACGTAACCTAACCTAACCTAACCTAACCTAACCTAACCTAACGACGTTTGCAAGCGCTTTCACATTAGATATCGCAGTTCCCGACTTTTAAGGGTGAAAAACACTGCATCTCACTAATTGACATTTGTTTAATGCGGTTTTACGACGGTTCATATCTTAACCTAACCTAACATTCGCACTTGTATCTAAAAACGCTCTATTACACTGTTTTGTTCACAATTACCATATTTGCATAACCTCACAGTTTCTCACCAACTTATTGCAGTACAGAACGTTGTATCTCGCTAAATGACATTGTTCTTTAACGTTTCACGATGCTTGCATGCGCTTTAACGAGAATATCACAATATAGCAGTTTCGCACTTGTAACGGTAGAACACGCAGTATTTGGCTTGTTCATGCCGTTTTGTGTGCTTTCACAACATTTCACCTATCGCAGTTTAATACTCGCTATAAAACAACACTATCTCGTTAGATGACATCGTTTTTGGTAGTTTCACGACGCTACCTAGCTTAAACTAACCTAACCTAACCTAACCTTCGCACTTCTATCGTTAGAAAACGTTTTACTCACCACTTTACAATGTTTTCTACAAGATTACGACGGTTTCATGCGCTTTCACATTAGATATCGCAGTTCCCCACTTTTAATGGTGAAAAACACTGCATCTCACTAATTGACATTGTTTAATGCGGTTTTACGACGGTTCATATCTTAACCTAACCTAACATTCGCACTTGTATCTAAAAACGCTCTATTACACTGTTTTGTTCACAATTACGATATTTGCATAACCTCACACTTTTTCACCAACTTATTGCAGTACAGAACGCTGTATCTTCCTAAATGACATTGTTTTTTAAGGTTTCACGATGCTTGCATGCGCTTTAACAAGAATATCACAATATAGCAGTTTCGCACTTGTAACGGTAGAACACGCAGTATTTGGCTTGTTCATGCCGTTTTGTGTGCTTTCACAACATTTCACCTATCGCAGTTTAATACTCGCTATAAAACAACACTATCTCGTTAGATGACGTCGTTTTTGGTAGTTTCACGACGCTACCTAGCTTAACCTAACCTAACCTAACCTAACCTTCGCACTTCTATCGTTAGAAAACGTTTTACTCACAACTTTACAATATTTTCTACAAGATTACGACGGTTTCATGCGCTTTCACATTAGATATCGCAGTTCCCAACTTGTAAAGGTGAAAAACACTGCATCTCACTAAGTGACATTGTTTAATGCGGTTTTAGCGCGGTTCATATCTTAACCTAACCTAACCTAACCTAACCTAACCTAACCCAACCTAACCTAACATAACCTAACCTAACCTAACCTAACCAAACCTAACCTAACGTAACCTAACCTAACCTAACCTAACCTAACCTAACGACGTTTGCAAGCGCTTTCACATTAGATATCGCAGTTCCCGACTTGTAATGGTGAAAAACACAGCATCTCACTAAGTGACATTGTTTAATGCGGTTTAGCGCGGTTCATATCTTAACCTAACCTAACCTTACCTAACCCAACCTAACCTAACCTAACCTAACCAAACCTTACCTAACATCCCTAACCTAACCTAACCTAACCTAACCAAACCTAACCTAACCTAACCTAACGTAACCTAACCTAACCTAACCTAACCTAACCTAACCTAACGACGTTTGCAAGCGCTTTCACATTAGATATCGCAGTTCCCGACTTGTAATGGTGAAAAACACTGCATCTCATCAAGTGACATTGTTTAATGCGGTTTTACGACGGTTCATATCTTAACCTAACCTAAAATTCGCACTTGTAATAAAAAACGCTCTATTACACTGTTTCGTTCACAATTAGGATATTTGCATAACCTCACAGTTTTTCACCAACTTATTGCAGTACAGAACGCTGTATCTCGCTAAATGACATCGTTCTTTAAGGTTTCACGATGCTCTCATGCGCTTTAACGAGAATATCACAACATAGCAGTTTCGCACTTGTAACGGTACAACACGCAGTATTTGGCTTGTTCATGCCGTTTTGTGTGCTTTCACAACATTTCACCTATCGCAGTTTCGTACTCGCAATAAAACAACACTATCTCGTTAGATGACGTTGTTTTTGGTAGTTTCACGACACTACCTAGCTTAAACTAACATAACTCAACCTAACATAACCTTCGCACTTCTATCGTTAGAAAACGTTTTACTCGCTACTTTACATTGCTTTCTACAACAATACGACGGTTTCAAGCGCTTTCACATTAGATATCACAGTTCCCAACTTGTAAAGGTGAAAAACACTGCATCTCACTAAGTGACATTGTTTAATGCGGTTTTACGACGGTTCATACCTTAACCTAACGTAACCTAACCTAACCTAACCTTACCTAACCTAACCTAACCTAACCTAACCTAACCTAACCTAACCTAACCTAACCTAACCTATTCTAACGTAACCTAACCTTTCCTGACCTAACCTAACCTAACGTAACCTAACCTAACCTAACCTAACATAACATAACGTAACCTAACCTAACCTAACCTAACCTAACCTAACCCAACCTAACCCAACCCAACCCAACCCAAACCAACAACACCCAACCCAACCTAACCTAACCTAACCTAACCTTACCTAACCTAACCAAATTATCCTTACGTAACCTAACCTAACCTAACGTAACCTAACCTAACCTAACCTAACCTAACGTAACGTAACCTAACCTAACGTAACCTAACCTAACCTAACCTAACCTAACCCAACCTAACCTAACCTAACCTAACCTAACCCAACTCAACCCAACCTAACCTAATCTAACCTAACCTAACCTAACCTAACAAAACCTAACCTAACCTAACCTAACCTAACCTAACGACGGTTGCAAGCGCTTTCACATTAGATATCGCAGTTCCCGACTTTTAATGGTGAAAAACACTGCATCTCACTAATTGACATTGTTTAATGCGGTTTTACGACGGTTCATATCTTAACCTAACCTAACATTCGCACTTGTATCTAAAACCACTCTATTACACTGTTTTGTTCACAATTACCATATTTGCATAACCTCACAGTTTTTCACCAACTTATTGCACTACAGAACGTTGTATCTCGCTAAATGACATTGTTCTTTAAGGTTTCACGATGCTTGCATGCGCTTTAACGAGAATATCACAATATAGCAGTTTCGCACTTGTAACGGTAGAACACGCAGTATTTGACTTGTTCATGCCGTTTTGTGTGCTTTCACAACATTTCACCTATCGCAGTTTAATACTCGCTATAAAACAACACTATCTCGTTAGATGACGTCGTTTTTGGTAGTTTCACGACGCTACCTAGCTTAAACTAACCTAACCTAACCTAACCTTCGCACTTCTATCGTTAGAAAACGTTTTACTCGCAACTTTACAATGTTTTCTACAAGATTACGACGGTTTCATGCGCTTTCACATTAGATATCGTAGTTCCCGACTTGTAATGTTGAAAAACACTACATCTCACTAAGTGACATTGTTTAATGCGGTTTTACGACGGTTGATATGTCAACCTAACCTAACATTCGCACTTGTATCTAAAGACGCTCAATTACACTGTTTCGTTCACAATTACGATATTTGCTTGACCTCACAGTTTCTCACCAACTTATTACAGTACAGAACGCTGTATCTCGCTAAATGACATCGTTCTTTAAGGTTTCACGATACTTGCATGCGCTTTACCGAGAATGTCCAAACATAGCAGTTTCGCACTTGTAACGCTACAACACGCAGTATTTGGCTTGTTCATGCCGTTTTGTGTGCTTTCACATTTTACCTATCGCAGTTTCGTACTCGCAATAAAACAACACTATCTCGTTAGATGACGTCGTTTTTGGTGGTTTCACGACGCTACCTAGCTTAAACTAACATAACTCAACCTAACATAACCTTCGCACTTCTATCGTTAGAAAACGTTTTACTCGCTACTTTACATTGCTTTCTACAACATTACGACGGTTTCAAGCGCTTTCACATTAGATATCGCAGTTCCCAACTTGTAAAGGTGAAAAACACTGCATCTCACTAAGTGACATTGTTTAATGCGGTTTTACGACGGTTCATACCTTAACCTAACGTAACCTAACCTAACCTAACCCAACCTAACCTAACATAACCTAACCTAACCTAACCTAACCAAACCTAACCTTCCGTAACCTAACCTAACCTAACCTAACTTAACCTAACCTAACCTAACCTAACCTAACGACGTTTGCAAGCGCTTTCACATTAGATATCGCAGTTCCCGACTTGTAATGGTGAAAAACACTGCATCTCACCAAGTGACATTGTTTATTGCGGTTTTACGACGGTTCATATCTTAACCTAACCTAACATTCGTACTTGTATTGAAAAACGCTCTATTACACTGTTTCGTTCACAATTACGATATTTGCATAACCTCACAGTTTTTCACCAACTTATTGCAGTACAGAACGCTGTATCTCGCTAAATGACATTGTTCTTTAAGGTTTCACGATGCTTGCATGCGCTTTAACGAGAATATCACAATATAGCAGTTTCGCACTTGTAACGGTAGAACACGCAGTATTTGGCTTGTTCATGCCGTTTTGTGTTATTTCACAACATTTCACCTATCGCAGTTTAATACTCGCTATAAAACAACACTATCTCTTTAGATGACGTCGTTTTTGGTGGTTTCACGACGCTACCTAGCTTAAACTAACCTAACCTAACCTAACCTTCGCACTTCTATCGTTAGAAAACGTTTTACTCGCAACTTTACAATGTTTTCTACAAGATTACGACGGTTTCATGCGCTTTCACATTAGATATCGTAGTTCCCGACTTGTAATGTTGAAAAACACTACATATCACTAAGTGCCATTGTTTAATGCGGTTTTACGATGATTGATATGTCAACCTAACCTAACATTCGCACTTGTATCTAAAGACGCTCAATTACACTGTTTCGTTCACAATTACGATATTTGCTTGACCTCACAGTTTTTCACCAACTTATTGCAGTACAGAACGCTGTATCTCGCTAAATGACATTGTTCATTAGGGTTTCACGATGCTTGCATGCGCTTTAACGAGAATATCACAATATAGCAGTTTCGCACTTGTAACGGTAGAACACGCAGTATTTGGCTTGTTCATGCCGTTTTGTGTGCTTTCACAACATTTCACCTATCGCAGTTTAATACTCGCAATAAAACAACACTATCTCTTTAGATGACGTCGTTTTTGGTAGTTTCACGACGCTACCTAGCCTAAACTAACCTAACCTAACCTAACCTTCGCACTTCTATCGTTAGAAAACGTTTTACTCGCAACTTTACAATGTTTTCTACAAGATTACGACGGTTTCATGCGCTTTCACATTAGATATCGTAGTTCCCGACTTGTAATGTTGAAAAACACTACATATCACTAAGTGACATTGTTTAATGCGGTTTTACGACGGTTCATATCTTAACCTAACCTAACATTCGTACTTGTATTGAAAAACGCTCTATTACACTGTTTCGTTCACAATTACGATATTTGCATAACATCACAGTTTTTCACCAACTTATTGCAGTACAGAACGCTGTATCTCGCTAAATGACATTGTTCTTTAAGGTTTCACGATGCTTGCATGCGCTTTAACGAGAATATCACAATATAGCAGTTTCGCACTTGTAACGGTAGAACACGCAGTATTTGGCTTGTTCATGCCGTTTTGTGTGCTTTCACATTTCACCTATCGCAGTTTAATACTCGCAATAAAACAACACTATCTCTTTAGATGACGTCGTTTTTGGTAGTTTCACGACGCTACCTAGCCTAAACTAACCTAACCTAACCTAACCTTCGCACTTCTATCGTTAGAAAACGTTTTACTCGCATCTTTACAATGTTTTCTACAAGATTACGACGGTTTCATGCGCTTTCACATTAGATATCGTAGTTCCCGACTTGTAATGTTGAAAAACACTACATATCACTAAGTGACATTGTTTAATGCGGTTTTACGATGGTTGATATGTCAACCTAACCTAACATTCGCACTTGTATCTAAAGACGCTCAATTACACTGTTTCGTTCACAATTACGATATTTGCTTGACCTCACAGTTTCTCACCAACTTATTACAGTACAGAACGCTGTATCTCGCTAAATGACATCGTTCTTTAAGGTTTCACGATACTTGCATGCGCTTTACCGAGAATGTCACAACATAGCAGTTTCGCACTTGTAACGGTACAACACGCAGTATTTGGCTTGTTCATGCCGTTTTGTGTGCTTTCACAACATTTTACCTATCGCAGTTTCGTACTCGAAATAAACAACACTATCTCGTTAGATGACGTCGTTTTTGGTGGTTTCACGACGCTACCTAGCTTAAACTAACATAACTCAACCTAACATAACCTTCGCACTTCTATCGTTAGAAAACGTTTTACTCGCTACTTTACATTGCTTTCTACAACATTACGACGGTTTCAAGCGCTTTCACATTAGATATCGCAGTTCCCAACTTGTAAAGGTGAAAAACACTGCATCTCACTAAGTGACATTGTTTAATGCGGTTTTAGCGCGGTTCGTATCTTAACCTAACCTAACCTAACCTAACCTAACCCAACCTAACCTAACATAACCTAACCTAACCTAACATAACCAAACCTAACCTAACGTAACCTAACCTAACCTAACCTAACCTAACCTAACGACGTTTGCAAGCGCTTTCACATTAGATATCGCAGTTCCCGACTTGTAATGGTGAAAAACACTGCATCTCACTAAGTGACATTGTTTAATGCGGTTTTACGACGGTTCATATCTTAACCTAACCTAACATTCGTACTTGTATGGAAAAACGCTCTATTACACTGTTTCGTTCACAATTACGATATTTGCATAACCTCACAGTTTTTCACCAACTTATTGCAGTACAGAACGCTGTATCTCGCTAAATGACATCGTTCTTTAAGGTTTCACGATGCTTGCATGCGCTTTAACAAGAATATCACATTATAGCAGTTTCGCACTTGTAACGGTACAACACGCAGTATCTGGCTTGTTCAAGCCGTTTTGTGTACTTTCACAACATTTCACCTATTGCAGTTACGTACATGCAATAAAACAACGCTATCTCGTTAGTTGACGTCCTTTTTGGTGGTCTCACGACGCTACATAGCTTAAACTAACATAACTCAAGCTAACCTTCGCACTTCTATCGTTAGAAAACGTTTTACTCGCAACTTTACAATGTTTTCTACAAGATTACGACGGTTTCATGCGCTTTCACATTAGATATCGTAGTTCCCGACTTGTAATGTTGAAAAACACTACATCTCACTAAGTGACATTGTTTAATGCGGTTTTACGACGGTTGATATCTCAACCTAACCTAACATTCGCACTTGTATCTAAATACGCTCAATTACACTGTTTCGTTCACAATTACGATATTTGCTTGACCTCACAGTTTCTCACCAACTTATTACAGTTCAGAACGCTGTATCTCGCTAAATGACATCGTTCTTTAAGGTTTCACGATACTTGCATGCGCTTTAACGAGAATATCACAATAAAGCAGTTTCGCACTTGTAACGGCACAAGACGCAGTATCTGGCTAGTTCATGCCATTTTGTGTGCTTTCCCAATATTTCACCTATCGCAGTTTCGTACTCGCAATAAAACAACACTATCTCGTTAGATGACATCGTTTTTGGCGGTTTCACGACGCTACCTAGCTCAAACTAACCGAACCTTCGCACTTCTATCGTTAGAAAACGTTTTATTCGCTACTTTACAATGTTTTCTGCAAGATAACGACGGTTTCATGCGCTTTCACATTAGATATCGTAGTTCCCGACTTGTAATGTTGAAAAACACTACATCTCACTAAGTGACATTGTTTAATGCGGTTTTACGACGGTTGATATGTCAACCTAACCTAACATTCGCACTTGTATCTAAAGACGCTCAATTACACTGTTTCGTTCACAATTACGATATTTGCTTGACCTCACAGTTTCTCACCAACTTATTACAGTACAGAACACTGTATCTCGCTAAATGACATCGTTCTTTAAGGTTTCACGATACTTGCATGCGCTTTACCAGGAATGTCACAACATAGCAGTTTCGCACTTGTAACGGTACAACACGCAGTATTTGGCTTGTTCATGCCGTTTTGTGTGCTTTCACAACATTTCACCTATCGCAGTTTCGTACTCGCAATAAACAACACTATCTCGTTAGATGACGTCGTTTTTGGTGGTTTCACGACGCTACCTAGCTTAAACTAACATAACTCAACCTAACATAACCTTCGCACTTCTATCGTTAGAAAACGTTTTACTCGCTACTTTACATTGCTTTCTACAACATTACGACGGTTTCAAGCGCTTTCACATTAGATATCGCAGTTCCCAACTTTTAAAGGTGAAAAACACTGCATCTCACTAAGTGACATTGTTTAATGCCGGTTTAGCGCGGTTCATATCTTAACCTAACCTAACCTAAGCTAACCTAACCTAACCTAACATAACCTAACCTAACCTAACCTAACCAAACCTAACCTAACGTAACCTAACCTAACCTAACCTAACCTAACCTAACCTAACGACGTTTGCAAGCGCTTTCACATTAGATATCGCAGTTCCCGACTTGTAATGGTGAAAAACACTGCATCTCACTAAGTGACATTGTTTAATGCGGTTTTACGACGGCTCATATCTTAACCTAACCTAACATTCGTACTTGTATTGAAAAACGCTCTATTACACTGTTTCGTTCACAATTACGATATTTGCATATCCTCACAGTTTTTCGCCAACTTATTGCAGTACAGAACGCTGTATCTCGCTAAATGACATTGTTCTTTAAGGTTTCACGATGCTTGCATGCGCTTTAACGAGAATATCACAATATAGCAGTTTCGCACTTGTAACGGTAGAACACGCAGTATTTGGCTTGTTCATGCCGTTTTGTGTGCTTTCACATTTCACCTATCGCAGTTTAATACTCGCAATAAAAGAACACTATCTCTTTAGATGACGTCGTTTTTGGTAGTTTCACGACGCTACCTAGCCTAAACTAACCTAACCTAACCTAACCTTCGCACTTCTATCGTTAGAAAACGTTTTACTCGCAACTTTACAATGTTTTTTAGAAGATTACGACGGTTTCATGCGCTTTCACATTAGATATCGTAGTTCCCGACTTGTAATGTTGAAAAACACTACATCTCACTAAGTGACATTGTTTAATGCGGTTTTACGATGGTTGATATGTCAACCTAACCTAACATTCGCACTTGTATCTAAAGACGCTCAATTACACTGTTTCGTTCACAATTACGATATTTGCTTGACCTCACAGTTTCTCACCAACTTATTACAGTACAGAACGCTGTATCTCGCTAAATGACATCGTTCTTTAAGGTTTCACGATACTCTCATGCGCTTTACCGAGAATGTCACAACATAGCAGTTTCGCACTTGTAACGGTACAACACGCAGTATTTGGCTTGTTCATGCCGTTTTGTGTGCTTTCACAACATTTCACCTATCGCAGTTTCGTACTCGCAATAAACAACACTATCTCGTTAGATGACGTCGTTTTTGGTGGTTTCACGACGCTACCTAGCTTAAACTAACATAACTCAACCTAACATAACCTTCGCACTTCTATCGTTAGAAAACGTTTTACTCGCTACTTTACATTGCTTTCTACAACATTACGACGGTTTCAAGCGATTTCACATTAGATATCGCAGTTCCCAACTTGTAAAGGTGAAAAACACTGCATCTCACTAAGTGACATTGTTTAATGCGGTTTTAGCGCGGTTCATATCTTAACCTAACCTAACCTAACCTAACCTAACCTAACCTAACCCAACCTAACCTAACATAACCAAACCTAACCTAACCTAACCAAACCTAACCTTACGTAACCTAACCTAACCTAACCTAACCTAACCTAACCTAACCTAACGACGTTTGCAAGCGCTTTCACATTAGATATCGCAGTTCCCGACTTGTAATGGTGAAAAACACTGCATCTCACTAAGTGCCATTGTTTAATGCGGTTTTACGACGGTTCATATCTTAACCTAACCTAACATTCGTACTTGTATGGAAAAACGCTCTATTACACTGTTTCGCTCACAATTACGATATTTGCATAACCTCACAGTTTTTCACCAACTTATTGCAGTACAGAACGCTGTATCCCGCTAAATGACATCGTTCTTTAAGGTTTCACGATGCTTGCATGCGCTTTAACAAGAATATCACATTATAGCAGTTTCGCACTTGTAACGGTACAACACGCAGTATCTGGCTTGTTCAAGCCGTTTTGTGTACTTTCACAACATTTCACCTATTGCAGTTACGTACATGCAATAAAACAACGCTATCTCGTTAGTTGACGTCCTTTTTGGTGGTCTCACGACGCTACATAGCTTAAACTAACATAACTCAAGCTAACCTTCGCACTTCTATCGTTAGAAAACGTTTTACTCGCAACTTTACAATGTTTTCTACAAGATTACGACGGTTTCATGCGCTTTCACATTAGATATCGTAGTTCCCGACTTGTAATGTTGAAAAACACTACATCTCACTAAGTGACATTGTTTAATGCGGTTTTACGACGGTTGATATCTCAACCTAACCTAGCATTCGCACTTGTATCTAAATACGCTCAATTACACTGTTTCGTTCACAATTACGATATTTGCTTGACCTCACAGTTTCTCACCAACTTATTACAGTTCAGAACGCTGTATCTCGCTAAATGACATCGTTCTTTAAGGTTTCACGATGCTTGCATGCGCTTTAACGAGAATATCACAACATAGCAGTTTCGCACTTGTAACGGTACAACACGCAGTATTTGGCTTGTTCATGCCGTTTTGTGTGCTTTCACAACATTTCACCTATCGCAGTTTCGTACTCGCAATAAAACAACACTATCTCGTTAGATGACGTTGTTTTTGGTAGTTTCACGACGCCACCTAGCTTAAACTAACATAACTCAACCTAACATAACCTTCGCACTTCTATCGTTAGAAAACGTTATACTCGCTACTTTACATTGCTTTCTACAACATTACGACGGTTTCAAGCGCTTTCACATTAGATATCACAGTTCCCAACTTGTAAAGATGAAAAACACTGCATCTCACTAAGTGACATTGTTTAATGCGGTTTTACGATGGTTCATACCTTAACCTAACGTAACCTAACCTAACCTAACCTAACCTTACCTAACCTAACCTAACCTAACCCAACCCGACCCGACCCAACCTAACCTAACCTAACCTAAACTAAACTAACCTAACCCAACCTAACCTAACCTAACCTAACCTAACCCAACCCAACCCAACCCAATCTAACCTAACCTAAGCTAACCTAACCTAACCTAACCAAACCTAACCTAACCTAACTTAACCTAACCTAACGTAAATTAACCTAACCTAACCTATTCTAACGTAACCTAACCTTACCTGACCTAACCTAACCTAACGTAACCTAACCTAACCTAACATTACCTAACGTAACCTAACCTAACCTAACCTAGCCTAACGTAACCTAACCTAACCTAACCCAACCTAACCCAACCCAACCCAACCCAACACCCAACCCAACATAACCTAACCTTACTTAACCTAACCAAATTATCCTTACCTAACCTAACCTAACCTAACGTAACCTAACCTAACCTAACCTAACGTAACCTAACCTAACCTAACGTAACCTAACCTAACCTAACCTAACCCAACCTAACCTAACCTAACCTAACCTAACCCAACTCAACCCAACCTAACCTAATCTAACCTAACCTAACCTAACCAAACCTAACCTAACCTAACCTAACCTAACCTAACGACGGTTGCAAGCGCTTTCACATTAGATATCGCAGTTCCCCACTTTTAATGGTGAAAAACACTGCATCTCACTAATTGACATTGTTTAATGCGGTTTTACGACGGTTCATATCTTAACCTAACCTAACATTCGCACTTGTATCTAAAAACGCTCTATTACACTGTTTTGTTCACAATTACGATATTTGCATAACCTCACAGTTTTTCACCAACTTATTGCAGTACAGAACGCTGTATCTTCCTAAATGACATTGTTTTTTAAGGTTTCACGATGCTTGCATGCGCTTTAACGAGAATATCACAATATAGCAGTTTCGCACTTGTAACGGTAGAACACGCAGTATTTGGCTTGTTCATTCCGTTTTGTGTGCTTTCACAACATTTCACCTATCGCAGTTTAATACTCGCAATAAAACAACACTATCTCGTTAGATTACGTCGTTTTTGGTAGTTTCACGACGCTACCTAGCTTAACCTAACCTAACCTAACCTAACCTTCGCACTTCTATCGTTAGAAAACGTTTTATTCGCAACTTTACAATGTTTTCTACAAGATTACGACGGTTTCATGCGCTTTCACATTAGATATCGTAGTTCCCGACTTGTAATGTTGAAAAACACTACATCTCACTAAGTGAGATTGTTTAATGCGGTTTTACGACGGTTGATATGTCAACCTAACCTAACATTCGCACTTGTATCTAAAGACGCTCAATTACACTGTTTCGTTCACAATTACGATATTTGCTTGACCTCACAGTTTCTCACCAACTTATTACAGTACAGAACGCTGTATCTCGCTAAATGACATCGTTCTTTAAGGTTTCACGATACTTGCATGCGCTTTACCGAGAATGTCACAACATAGCAGTTTCGCACTTGTAACGGTACAACACGCAGTATTTGGCTTGTTCATGTCGTTTTGTGTGCTTTCACAACATTTTACCTATCGCAGTTTCGTACTCGCAATAAAACAACACTATCTCGTTAGATGACGTCGTTTTTGGTGGTTTCACGACGCTACCTAGCTTAAACTAACATAACTCAACCTAACATAACCTTCGCACTTCTATCGTTAGAAAACGTTTTACTCGCTACTTTACATTGCTTTCTACAACATTACGACGGTTTCAAGTGCTTTCACTGTAGATATCGCAGTTCCCAACTTGTAAAGGTGAAAAACACTGCATCTCACTAAGTGACATTGTTTAATGCGGTTTTACGACGGTTCATACCTTAACCTAACGTAACCTAACCTAACCTAACCCAACCTAACCTAACATAACCTAACCTAACCTAACCTAACCAAACCTAACCTAACGTAACCTAACCTAACCTAACCTAACCTAACCTAACCTAACGACGTTTGCAAGCGCTTTCACATTAGATATCGCAGTTCCCGACTTTTAAGGGTGAAAAACACTGCATCTCACTAATTGACATTTGTTTAATGCGGTTTTACGACGGTTCATATCTTAACCTAACCTAACATTCGCACTTGTATCTAAAAACGCTCTATTACACTGTTTTGTTCACAATTACCATATTTGCATAACCTCACAGTTTCTCACCAACTTATTGCAGTACAGAACGTTGTATCTCGCTAAATGACATTGTTCTTTAACGTTTCACGATGCTTGCATGCGCTTTAACGAGAATATCACAATATAGCAGTTTCGCACTTGTAACGGTAGAACACGCAGTATTTGGCTTGTTCATGCCGTTTTGTGTGCTTTCACAACATTTCACCTATCGCAGTTTAATACTCGCTATAAAACAACACTATCTCGTTAGATGACATCGTTTTTGGTAGTTTCACGACGCTACCTAGCTTAAACTAACCTAACCTAACCTAACCTTCGCACTTCTATCGTTAGAAAACGTTTTACTCACCACTTTACAATGTTTTCTACAAGATTACGACGGTTTCATGCGCTTTCACATTAGATATCGCAGTTCCCCACTTTTAATGGTGAAAAACACTGCATCTCACTAATTGACATTGTTTAATGCGGTTTTACGACGGTTCATATCTTAACCTAACCTAACATTCGCACTTGTATCTAAAAACGCTCTATTACACTGTTTTGTTCACAATTACGATATTTGCATAACCTCACACTTTTTCACCAACTTATTGCAGTACAGAACGCTGTATCTTCCTAAATGACATTGTTTTTTAAGGTTTCACGATGCTTGCATGCGCTTTAACAAGAATATCACAATATAGCAGTTTCGCACTTGTAACGGTAGAACACGCAGTATTTGGCTTGTTCATGCCGTTTTGTGTGCTTTCACAACATTTCACCTATCGCAGTTTAATACTCGCTATAAAACAACACTATCTCGTTAGATGACGTCGTTTTTGGTAGTTTCACGACGCTACCTAGCTTAACCTAACCTAACCTAACCTAACCTTCGCACTTCTATCGTTAGAAAACGTTTTACTCACAACTTTACAATATTTTCTACAAGATTACGACGGTTTCATGCGCTTTCACATTAGATATCGCAGTTCCCAACTTGTAAAGGTGAAAAACACTGCATCTCACTAAGTGACATTGTTTAATGCGGTTTTAGCGCGGTTCATATCTTAACCTAACCTAACCTAACCTAACCTAACCCAACCTAACCTAACATAACCTAACCTAACCTAACCTAACCAAACCTAACCTAACGTAACCTAACCTAACCTAACCTAACCTAACCTAACGACGTTTGCAAGCGCTTTCACATTAGATATCGCAGTTCCCGACTTGTAATGGTGAAAAACACAGCATCTCACTAAGTGACATTGTTTAATGCGGTTTAGCGCGGTTCATATCTTAACCTAACCTAACCTTACCTAACCCAACCTAACCTAACCTAACCTAACCAAACCTTACCTAACATCCCTAACCTAACCTAACCTAACCTAACCAAACCTAACCTAACCTAACCTAACGTAACCTAACCTAACCTAACCTAACCTAACCTAACGACGTTTGCAAGCGCTTTCACATTAGATATCGCAGTTCCCGACTTGTAATGGTGAAAAACACTGCATCTCATCAAGTGACATTGTTTAATGCGGTTTTACGACGGTTCATATCTTAACCTAACCTAAAATTCGCACTTGTAATAAAAAACGCTCTATTACACTGTTTCGTTCACAATTAGGATATTTGCATAACCTCACAGTTTTTCACCAACTTATTGCAGTACAGAACGCTGTATCTCGCTAAATGACATCGTTCTTTAAGGTTTCACGATGCTCTCATGCGCTTTAACGAGAATATCACAACATAGCAGTTTCGCACTTGTAACGGTACAACACGCAGTATTTGGCTTGTTCATGCCGTTTTGTGTGCTTTCACAACATTTCACCTATCGCAGTTTCGTACTCGCAATAAAACAACACTATCTCGTTAGATGACGTTGTTTTTGGTAGTTTCACGACACTACCTAGCTTAAACTAACATAACTCAACCTAACATAACCTTCGCACTTCTATCGTTAGAAAACGTTTTACTCGCTACTTTACATTGCTTTCTACAACAATACGACGGTTTCAAGCGCTTTCACATTAGATATCACAGTTCCCAACTTGTAAAGGTGAAAAACACTGCATCTCACTAAGTGACATTGTTTAATGCGGTTTTACGACGGTTCATACCTTAACCTAACGTAACCTAACCTAACCTAACCTTACCTAACCTAACCTAACCTAACCTAACCTAACCTAACCTAACCTAACCTATTCTAACGTAACCTAACCTTTCCTGACCTAACCTAACCTAACGTAACCTAACCTAACCTAACCTAACATAACATAACGTAACCTAACCTAACCTAACCTAACCTAACCTAACCCAACCTAACCCAACCCAACCCAACCCAAACCAACAACACCCAACCCAACCTAACCTAACCTAACCTAACCTTACCTAACCTAACCAAATTATCCTTACGTAACCTAACCTAACCTAACGTAACCTAACCTAACCTAACCTAACCTAACGTAACGTAACCTAACCTAACGTAACCTAACCTAACCTAACCTAACCTAACCCAACCTAACCTAACCTAACCTAACCTAACCCAACTCAACCCAACCTAACCTAATCTAACCTAACCTAACCTAACCTAACAAAACCTAACCTAACCTAACCTAACCTAACCTAACGACGGTTGCAAGCGCTTTCACATTAGATATCGCAGTTCCCGACTTTTAATGGTGAAAAACACTGCATCTCACTAATTGACATTGTTTAATGCGGTTTTACGACGGTTCATATCTTAACCTAACCTAACATTCGCACTTGTATCTAAAACCACTCTATTACACTGTTTTGTTCACAATTACCATATTTGCATAACCTCACAGTTTTTCACCAACTTATTGCACTACAGAACGTTGTATCTCGCTAAATGACATTGTTCTTTAAGGTTTCACGATGCTTGCATGCGCTTTAACGAGAATATCACAATATAGCAGTTTCGCACTTGTAACGGTAGAACACGCAGTATTTGACTTGTTCATGCCGTTTTGTGTGCTTTCACAACATTTCACCTATCGCAGTTTAATACTCGCTATAAAACAACACTATCTCGTTAGATGACGTCGTTTTTGGTAGTTTCACGACGCTACCTAGCTTAAACTAACCTAACCTAACCTAACCTTCGCACTTCTATCGTTAGAAAACGTTTTACTCGCAACTTTACAATGTTTTCTACAAGATTACGACGGTTTCATGCGCTTTCACATTAGATATCGTAGTTCCCGACTTGTAATGTTGAAAAACACTACATCTCACTAAGTGACATTGTTTAATGCGGTTTTACGACGGTTGATATGTCAACCTAACCTAACATTCGCACTTGTATCTAAAGACGCTCAATTACACTGTTTCGTTCACAATTACGATATTTGCTTGACCTCACAGTTTCTCACCAACTTATTACAGTACAGAACGCTGTATCTCGCTAAATGACATCGTTCTTTAAGGTTTCACGATACTTGCATGCGCTTTACCGAGAATGTCCAAACATAGCAGTTTCGCACTTGTAACGCTACAACACGCAGTATTTGGCTTGTTCATGCCGTTTTGTGTGCTTTCACATTTTACCTATCGCAGTTTCGTACTCGCAATAAAACAACACTATCTCGTTAGATGACGTCGTTTTTGGTGGTTTCACGACGCTACCTAGCTTAAACTAACATAACTCAACCTAACATAACCTTCGCACTTCTATCGTTAGAAAACGTTTTACTCGCTACTTTACATTGCTTTCTACAACATTACGACGGTTTCAAGCGCTTTCACATTAGATATCGCAGTTCCCAACTTGTAAAGGTGAAAAACACTGCATCTCACTAAGTGACATTGTTTAATGCGGTTTTACGACGGTTCATACCTTAACCTAACGTAACCTAACCTAACCTAACCCAACCTAACCTAACATAACCTAACCTAACCTAACCTAACCAAACCTAACCTTCCGTAACCTAACCTAACCTAACCTAACTTAACCTAACCTAACCTAACCTAACCTAACGACGTTTGCAAGCGCTTTCACATTAGATATCGCAGTTCCCGACTTGTAATGGTGAAAAACACTGCATCTCACCAAGTGACATTGTTTATTGCGGTTTTACGACGGTTCATATCTTAACCTAACCTAACATTCGTACTTGTATTGAAAAACGCTCTATTACACTGTTTCGTTCACAATTACGATATTTGCATAACCTCACAGTTTTTCACCAACTTATTGCAGTACAGAACGCTGTATCTCGCTAAATGACATTGTTCTTTAAGGTTTCACGATGCTTGCATGCGCTTTAACGAGAATATCACAATATAGCAGTTTCGCACTTGTAACGGTAGAACACGCAGTATTTGGCTTGTTCATGCCGTTTTGTGTTATTTCACCACATTTCACCTATCGCAGTTTAATACTCGCTATAAAACAACACTATCTCTTTAGATGACGTCGTTTTTGGTAGTTTCACGACGCTACCTAGCCTAAACTAACCTAACCTAACCTAACCTTCGCACTTCTATCGTTAGAAAACGTTTTACTCGCAACTTTACAATGTTTTCTACAAGATTACGACGGTTTCATGCGCTTTCACATTAGATATCGTAGTTCCCGACTTGTAATGTTGAAAAACACTACATCTCACTAAGTGACATTGTTTAATGCGGTTTTACGATGGTTGATATGTCAACCTAACCTAACATTCGCACTTCAATCTAAAGACGCTCAATTACACTGTTTCGTTCACAATTACGATATTTGCTTGACCTCACAGTTTCTCACTAACTTATTACAGTACAGAACGCTGTATCTCGCTAAATGACATCGTTCTTTAAGGTTTCACGATACTTGCATGCGCTTTACCGAGAATGTCACAACATAGCAGTTTCGCACTTGTAACGGTACAACACGCAGTATTTGGCTTGTTCATGCCGTTTTGTGTGCTTTCACATTTTACCTATCGCAGTTTCGTACTCGCAATAAACAACACTATCTCGTTAGATGACGTCGTTTTTGGTGGTTTCACGACGCTACCTAGCTTAAACTAACATAACTCAACCTAACATAACCTTCGCACTTCTATCGTTAGAAAACGTTTTACTCGCTACTTTACATTGCTTTCTACAACATTACGACGGTTTCAAGCGCTTTCACATTAGATATCGCAGTTCCCAACTTGTAAAGGTGAAAAACACTGCATCTCACTAAGTGACATTGTTTAATGCGGTTTTACGACGGTTCATACCTTAACCTAACGTAACCTAACCTAACCTAACCCAACCTAACCTAACATAACCTAACCTAACCTAACCTAACCAAACCTAACCTAACGTGACCTAACCTAACCTAACCTAACCTAACCTAACGACGTTTGCAAGCGCTTTCACAATAGATATCGCAGTTCCCTTCTTTTAATGGTGAAAAACACTGCATCTCACTAATTGACATTTGTTTAATGCGGTTTTACGACGGTTCATATCTTAACCTAACCTAACATTCGCACTTGTATCTAAAAACGCTCTATTACACTGTTTTGTTCACAATTACCATATTTGCATAACCTCACAGTTTCTCACCAACTTATTGCAGTACAGAACGTTGTATCTCGCTAAATGACATTGTTCTTTAAGGTTTCACGATGCTTGCATGCGCTTTAACGAGAATATCACAATATAGCAGTTTCGCACTTGTAACGTTAGAACACGCAGTATTTGGCTTGTTCATGCCGTTTTGTGTGCTTTCACAACATTTCACCTATCGCAGTTTAATACTCGCTATAAAACAACACTATCTCGTTAGATGACGTCGTTTTTGGTAGTTTCACGACGCTACCTAGCTTAACCTAACCTAACCTAACCTAACCTTCGCACTTCTATCGTTAGAAAACGTTTTACTCACCACTTTACAATATTTTCTACAAGATTACGACGGTTTCATGCGCTTTCACATTAGATATTGCAGTTCCCAACTTGTAAAGGTGAAAAACACTGCATCTCACTAAGTGACATTGTTTAATGCGGTTTTAGCGCGGTTCATATCTTAACCTAACCTAACCTAAACTAACCTAACCTAACCCAACCTAACCTAACATAACCTAACCTAACCTAACCTAACCAAACCTAACCTAACGTAACCTAACCTAACCTAACCTAACCTAACCTAACGACGTTTGCAAGCGCTTTCACATTAGATATCGCAGTTCCCGACTTGTAATGGTGAAAAACACAGCATCTCACTAAGTGACATTGTTTAATGCGGTTTAGCGCGGTTCATATCTTAACCTAACCTAACCTTACCTAACCCAACCTAACCTAACCTAACCTAACCAAACCTTACCTAACATCCCTAACCTAACCTAACCTAACCTAACCAAACCTAACCTAACCTAACCTAACGTAACCTAACCTAACCTAACCTAACCTAACCTAACGACGTTTGCAAGCGCTTTCACATTAGATATCGCAGTTCCCGACTTGTAATGGTGAAAAACACTGCATCTCATCAAGTGACATTGTTTAATGCGGTTTTACGACGGTTCATATCTTAACCTAACCTAAAATTCGCACTTGTATTAAAAAACGCTCTATTACACTGTTTCGTTCACAATTAGGATATTTGCATAACCTCACAGTTTTTCACCAACTTATTGCAGTACAGAACGCTGTATCTCGCTAAATGACATCGTTCTTTAAGGTTTCACGATGCTTGCATGCGCTTTAACGAGAATATCACAACATAGCAGTTTCGCACTTGTAACGGTACAACACGCAGTATTTGGCTTGTTCATGCCGTTTTGTGTGCTTTCACAACATTTCACCTATCGCAGTTTCGTACTCGCAATAAAACAACACTATCTCGTTAGATGACGTTGTTTTTGGTAGTTTCACGACACTACCTAGCTTAAACTAACATAACTCAACCTAACATAACCTTCGCACTTCTATCGTTAGAAAACGTTTTACTCGCTACTTTACATTGCTTTCTACAACAATACGACGGTTTCAAGCGCTTTCACATTAGATATCACAGTTCCCAACTTGTAAAGGTGAAAAACACTGCATCTCACTAAGTGACATTGTTTAATGCGGTTTTACGACGGTTCATACCTTAACCTAACGTAACCTAACCTAACCTAACCTAACCTTACCTAACCTAACCTAACCTAACCCAACCCAACCTAACCTAACCTAACCTAACCTAACCTAAACTAACCTAACCCAACCTAACCTAACCTAACCTAACCTAACCCAACCCAACCCAACCCAACCTAACCTAACCTAAGCTAACCTAACCAAACCTAACCTAACTTAACCTAACCTAACGTAACCTAACCTAACCTATTCTAACGTAACCTAACCTTTCCTGACCTAACCTAACCTAACGTAACCTAACCTAACCTAACCTAACATAACATAACGTAACCTAACCTAACCTAACCTAACCTAACGTAACCTAACCTAACCTAACCTAACCCAACCTAACCCAACCCAACCCAACCCAAACCAACAACACCCAACCCAACCTAACCTAACCTAACCCAACCTAACCTAACCTAACCTAACCTAACCCAACTCAACCCAACCTAACCTAATCTAACCTAACCTAACCTAACCTAACAAAACCTAACCTAACCTAACCTAACGACGGTTGCAAGCGCTTTCACATTAGATATCGCAGTTCCCGACTTTTAATGGTGAAAAACACTGCATCTCACTAATTGACATTGTTTAATGCGGTTTTACGACGGTTCATATCTTAACCTAACCTAACATTCGCACTTGTATCTAAAACCACTCTATTACACTGTTTTGTTCACAATTACCATATTTGCATAACCTCACAGTTTTTCACCAACTTATTGCAGTACAGAACGTTGTATCTCGCTAAATGACATTGTTCTTTAAGGTTTCACGATGCTTGCATGCGCTTTAACGAGAATATCACAATATAGCAGTTTCGCACTTGTAACGGTAGAACACGCAGTATTTGGCTTGTTCATGCCGTTTTGTGTGCTTTCACAACATTTCACCTATCGCAGTTTAATACTCGCTATAAAACAACACTATCTCGTTAGATGACGTCGTTTTTGGTAGTTTCACGACGCTACCTAGCTTAAACTAACCTAACCTAACCTAACCTTCGCACTTCTATCGTTAGAAAACGTTTTACTCGCAACTTTACAATGTTTTCTACAAGATTACGACGGTTTCATGCGCTTTCACATTAGATATCGTAGTTCCCGACTTGTAATGTTGAAAAATACTACATCTCACTAAGTGACATTGTTTAATGCGGTTTTACGACGGTTGATATGTCAACCTAACCTGACATTCCACTTGTATCTAAAGACGCTCAATTACACTGTTTCGTTCACAATTACGATATTTGCTTGACCTCACAGTTTCTCACCAACTTATTACAGTACAGAACGCTGTATCTCGCTAAATGACATCGTTCTTTAAGGTTTCACGATACTTGCATGCGCTTTACCGAGAATGTCCAAACATAGCAGTTTCGCACTTGTAACGCTACAACACGCAGTATTTGGCTTGTTCATGCCGTTTTGTGTGCTTTCACATTTTACCTATCGCAGTTTCGTACTCGCAATAAAACAACACTATCTCGTTAGATGACGTCGTTTTTGGTGGTTTCACGACGCTACCTAGCTTAAACTAACATAACTCAACCTAACATAACCTTCGCACTTCTATCGTTAGAAAACGTTTTACTCGCTACTTTACATTGCTTTCTACAACATTACGACGGTTTCAAGCGCTTTCACATTAGATATCGCAGTTCCCAACTTGTAAAGGTGAAAAACACTGCATCTCACTAAGTGACATTGTTTAATGCGGTTTTACGACGGTTCATACCTTAACCTAACGTAACCTAACCTAACCTAACCCAACCTAACCTAACATAACCTAACCTAACCTAACCTAACCAAACCTAACCTTCCGTAACCTAACCTAACCTAACCTAACCTAACCTAACCTAACCTAACCTAACCTAACGACGTTTGCAAGCGCTTTCACATTAGATATCGCAGTTCCCGACTTGTAATGGTGAAAAACACTGCATCTCACCAAGTGACATTGTTTATTGCGGTTTTACGACGGCTCATATCTTAACCTAACCTAACATTCGTACTTGTATTGAAAAACGCTCTATTACACTGTTTCGTTCACAATTACGATATTTGCATAACCTCACAGTTTTTCACCAACTTATTGCAGTACAGAACGCTGTATCTCGCTAAATGACATTGTTCTTTAAGGTTTCACGATGCTTGCATGCGCTTTAATGAGAATATCACAATATAGCAGTTTCGCACTTGTAACGGTAGAACACGCAGTATTTGGCTTGTTCATGCCGTTTTGTGTTATTTCACAACATTTCACCTATCGCAGTTTAATACTCGCTATAAAACAACACTATCTCTTTAGATGACGTCGTTTTTGGTGGTTTCACGACGCTACCTAGCTTAAACTAACCTAACCTAACCTAACCTTCGCACTTCTATCGTTAGAAAACGTTTTACTCGCAACTTTACAATGTTTTCTACAAGATTACGACGGTTTCATGCGCTTTCACATTAGATATCGTAGTTCCCGACTTCTAATGTTGAAAAACACTACATATCACTAAGTGACATTGTTTAATGCGGTTTTACGATGATTGATATGTCAACCTAACCTAACATTCGCACTTGTATCTAAAGACGCTCAATTACACTGTTTCGTTCACAATTACGATATTTGCTTGACCTCACAGTTTTTCACCAACTTATTGCAGTACAGAACGCTGTATCTCGCTAAATGACATTGTTCATTAGGGTTTCACGATGCTTGCATGCGCTTTAACGAGAATATCACAATATAGCAGTTTCGCACTTGTAACGGTAGAACACGCAGTATTTGGCTTGTTCATGCCGTTTTGTGTGCTTTCACAACATTTCACCTATCGCAGTTTAATACTCGCAATAAAACAACACTATCTCTTTAGATGACGTCGTTTTTGGTAGTTTCACGACGCTACCTAGCCTAAACTAACCTAACCTAACCTAACCTTCGCACTTCTATCGTTAGAAAACGTTTTACTCGCAACTTTACAATGTTTTCTACAAGATTACGACGGTTTCATGCGCTTTCACATTAGATATCGTAGTTCCCGACTTGTAATGTTGAAAAACACTACATATCACTAAGTGACATTGTTTAATGCGGTTTTACGACGGTTCATATCTTAACCTAACCTAACATTCGTACTTGTATTGAAAAACGCTCTATTACACTGTTTCGTTCACAATTACGATATTTGCATAACATCACAGTTTTTCACCAACTTATTGCAGTACAGAACGCTGTATCTCGCTAAATGACATTGTTCTTTAAGGTTTCACGATGCTTGCATGCGCTTTAACGAGAATATCACAATATAGCAGTTTCGCACTTGTAACGGTAGAACACGCAGTATTTGGCTTGTTCATGCCGTTTTGTGTGCTTTCACAACATTTCACCTATCGCAGTTTAATACTCGCAATAAAACAACACTATCTCTTTAGATGACGTCGTTTTTGGTAGTTTCACGACGCTACCTAGCCTAAACTAACCTAACCTAACCTAACCTTCGCACTTCTATCGTTAGAAAACGTTTTACTCGCATCTTTACAATGTTTTCTACAAGATTACGACGGTTTCATGCGCTTTCACATTAGATATCGTAGTTCCCGACTTGTAATGTTGAAAAACACTACATATCACTAAGTGACATTGTTTAATGCGGTTTTACGATGGTTGATATGTCAACCTAACCTAACATTCGCACTTGTATCTAAAGACGCTCAATTACACTGTTTCGTTCACAATTACGATATTTGCTTGACCTCACAGTTTCTCACCAACTTATTACAGTACAGAACGCTGTATCTCGCTAAATGACATCGTTCTTTAAGGTTTCACGATACTTGCATGCGCTTTACCGAGAATGTCACAACATAGCAGTTTCGCACTTGTAACGGTACAACACGCAGTATTTGGCTTGTTCATGCCGTTTTGTGTGCTTTCACAACATTTTACCTATCGCAGTTTCGCACTCGAAATAAACAACACTATCTCGTTAGATGACGTCGTTTTTGGTGGTTTCACGACGCTACCTAGCTTAAACTAACATAACTCAACCTAACATAACCTTCGCACTTCTATCGTTAGAAAACGTTTTACTCGCTACTTTACATTGCTTTCTACAACATTACGACGGTTTCAAGCGCTTTCACATTAGATATCGCAGTTCCCAACTTGTAAAGGTGAAAAACACTGCATCTCACTAAGTGACATTGTTTAATGCGGTTTTAGCGCGGTTCGTATCTTAACCTAACCTAACCTAACCTAACCTAACCCAACCTAACCTAACATAACCTAACCTAACCTAACATAACCAAACCTAACCTAACGTAACCTAACCTAACCTAACCTAACCTAACCTAACGACGTTTGCAAGCGCTTTCACATTAGATATCGCAGTTCCCGACTTGTAATGGTGAAAAACACTGCATCTCACTAAGTGACATTGTTTAATGCGGTTTTACGACGGTTCATATCTTAACCTAACCTAACATTCGTACTTGTATGGAAAAACGCT
Source organism: Rhipicephalus microplus (assembly GCF_043290135.1). Lineage (NCBI taxonomy): Eukaryota > Metazoa > Arthropoda > Arachnida > Ixodida > Ixodidae > Rhipicephalus > Rhipicephalus microplus. Next base: position 769,389 of record NW_027464668.1, read on the forward strand.
CTATTACACTGTTTCGTTCACAATTACGATATTTGCATAACCTCACAGTTTTTCACCAACTTATTGCAGTACAGAACGCTGTATCTCGCTAAATGACATCGTTCTTTAAGGTTTCACGATGCTTGCATGCGCTTTAACAAGAATATCACATTATAGCAGTTTCGCACTTGTAACGGTACAACACGCAGTATCTGGCTTGTTCAAGCCGTTTTGTGTACTTTCACAACATTTCACCTATTGCAGTTACGTACATGCAATAAAACAACGCTATCTCGTTAGTTGACGTCCTTTTTGGTGGTCTCACGACGCTACATAGCTTAAACTAACATAACTCAAGCTAACCTTCGCACTTCTATCGTTAGAAAACGTTTTACTCGCAACTTTACAATGTTTTCTACAAGATTACGACGGTTTCATGCGCTTTCACATTAGATATCGTAGTTCCCGACTTGTAATGTTGAAAAACACTACATCTCACTAAGTGACATTGTTTAATGCGGTTTTACGACGGTTGATATCTCAACCTAACCTAACATTCGCACTTGTATCTAAATACGCTCAATTACACTGTTTCGTTCACAATTACGATATTTGCTTGACCTCACAGTTTCTCACCAACTTATTACAGTTCAGAACGCTGTATCTCGCTAAATGACATCGTTCTTTAAGGTTTCACGATACTTGCATGCGCTTTAACGAGAATATCACAATAAAGCAGTTTCGCACTTGTAACGGCACAAGACGCAGTATTTGGCTTGTTCATGCCGTTTTGTGTGCTTTCACAACATTTCACCTATCGCAGTTTCGTACTCGCAATAAAACAACACTATCTCGTTAGATGACGTTGTTTTTGGTAGTTTCACGACGCCACCTAGCTTAAACTAACATAACTCAACCTAACATAACCTTCGCACTTCTATCGTTAGAAAACGTTATACTCGCTACTTTACATTGCTTTCTACAACATTACGACGGTTTCAAGCGCTTTCACATTAGATATCACAGTTCCCAACTTGTAAAGATGAAAAACACTGCATCTCACTAAGTGACATTGTTTAATGCGGTTTTACGATGGTTCATACCTTAACCTAACGTAACCTAACCTAACCTTACCTAACCTAACCTAACCTAACCCAACCCGACCCGACCCAACCTAACCTAACCTAACCTAAACTAAACTAACCTAACCCAACCTAACCTAACCTAACCTAACCTAACCCAACCCAACCCAACCCAATCTAACCTAACCTAAGCTAACCTAACCTAACCTAACCAAACCTAACCTAACCTAACTTAACCTAACCTAACGTAACTTAACCTAACCTAACCTATTCTAACGTAACCTAACCTTACCTGACCTAACCTAACCTAACGTAACCTAACCTAACCTAACATTACCTAACGTAACCTAACCTAACCTAACCTAGCCTAACGTAACCTAACCTAACCTAACCCAACCTAACCCAACCCAACCCAACCCAACACCCAACCCAACCTAACCTAACCTTACTTAACCTAACCAAATTATCCTTACCTAACCTAACCTAACCTAACGTAACCTAACCTAACCTAACCTAACGTAACCTAACCTAACCTAACGTAACCTAACCTAACCTAACCTAACCCAACCTAACCTAACCTAACCTAACCTAACCCAACTCAACCCAACCTAACCTAATCTAACCTAACCTAACCTAACCAAACCTAACCTAACCTAACCTAACCTAACCTAACCTAACGACGGTTGCAAGCGCTTTCACATTAGATATCGCAGTTCCCCACTTTTAATGGTGAAAAACACTGCATCTCACTAATTGACATTGTTTAATGCGGTTTTACGACGGTTCATATCTTAACCTAACCTAACATTCGCACTTGTATCTAAAAACGCTCTATTACACTGTTTTGTTCACAATTACGATATTTGCATAACCTCACAGTTTTTCACCAACTTATTGCAGTACAGAACGCTGTATCTTCCTAAATGACATTGTTTTTTAAGGTTTCACGATGCTTGCATGCGCTTTAACGAGAATATCACAATATAGCAGTTTCGCACTTGTAACGGTAGAACACGCAGTATTTGGCTTGTTCATTCCGTTTTGTGTGCTTTCACAACATTTCACCTATCGCAGTTTAATACTCGCAATAAAACAACACTATCTCGTTAGATTACGTCGTTTTTGGTAGTTTCACGACGCTACCTAGCTTAACCTAACCTAACCTAACCTAACCTTCGCACTTCTATCGTTAGAAAACGTTTTATTCGCAACTTTACAATGTTTTCTACAAGATTACGACGGTTTCATGCGCTTTCACATTAGATATCGTAGTTCCCGACTTGTAATGTTGAAAAACACTACATCTCACTAAGTGAGATTGTTTAATGCGGTTTTACGACGGTTGATATGTCAACCTAACCTAACATTCGCACTTGTATCTAAAGACGCTCAATTACACTGTTTCGTTCACAATTACGATATTTGCTTGACCTCACAGTTTCTCACCAACTTATTACAGTACAGAACGCTGTATCTCGCTAAATGACATCGTTCTTTAAGGTTTCACGATACTTGCATGCGCTTTACCGAGAATGTCACAACATAGCAGTTTCGCACTTGTAACGGTACAACACGCAGTATTTGGCTTGTTCATGTCGTTTTGTGTGCTTTCACAACATTTTACCTATCGCAGTTTCGTACTCGCAATAAAACAACACTATCTCGTTAGATGACGTCGTTTTTGGTGGTTTCACGACGCTACCTAGCTTAAACTAACATAACTCAACCTAACATAACCTTCGCACTTCTATCGTTAGAAAACGTTTTACTCGCTACTTTACATTGCTTTCTACAACATTACGACGGTTTCAAGTGCTTTCACTGTAGATATCGCAGTTCCCAACTTGTAAAGGTGAAAAACACTGCATCTCACTAAGTGACATTGTTTAATGCGGTTTTACGACGGTTCATACCTTAACCTAACGTAACCTAACCTAACCTAACCCAACCTAACCTAACATAACCTAACCTAACCTAACCTAACCAAACCTAACCTAACGTAACCTAACCTAACCTAACCTAACCTAACCTAACCTAACGACGTTTGCAAGCGCTTTCACATTAGATATCGCAGTTCCCGACTTTTAAGGGTGAAAAACACTGCATCTCACTAATTGACATTTGTTTAATGCGGTTTTACGACGGTTCATATCTTAACCTAACCTAACATTCGCACTTGTATCTAAAAACGCTCTATTACACTGTTTTGTTCACAATTACCATATTTGCATAACCTCACAGTTTCTCACCAACTTATTGCAGTACAGAACGTTGTATCTCGCTAAATGACATTGTTCTTTAACGTTTCACGATGCTTGCATGCGCTTTAACGAGAATATCACAATATAGCAGTTTCGCACTTGTAACGGTAGAACACGCAGTATTTGGCTTGTTCATGCCGTTTTGTGTGCTTTCACAACATTTCACCTATCGCAGTTTAATACTCGCTATAAAACAACACTATCTCGTTAGATGACATCGTTTTTGGTAGTTTCACGACGCTACCTAGCTTAAACTAACCTAACCTAACCTAACCTTCGCACTTCTATCGTTAGAAAACGTTTTACTCACCACTTTACAATGTTTTCTACAAGATTACGACGGTTTCATGCGCTTTCACATTAGATATCGCAGTTCCCCACTTTTAATGGTGAAAAACACTGCATCTCACTAATTGACATCGTTTAATGCGGTTTTACGACGGTTCATATCTTAACCTAACCTAACATTCGCACTTGTATCTAAAAACGCTCTATTACACTGTTTTGTTCACAATTACGATATTTGCATAACCTCACACTTTTTCACCAACTTATTGCAGTACAGAACGCTGTATCTTCCTAAATGACATTGTTTTTTAAGGTTTCACGATGCTTGCATGCGCTTTAACAAGAATATCACAATATAGCAGTTTCGCACTTGTAACGGTAGAACACGCAGTATTTGGCTTGTTCATGCCGTTTTGTGTGCTTTCACAACATTTCACCTATCGCAGTTTAATACTCGCTATAAAACAACACTATCTCGTTAGATGACGTCGTTTTTGGTAGTTTCACGACGCTACCTAGCTTAACCTAACCTAACCTAACCTAACCTTCGCACTTCTATCGTTAGAAAACGTTTTACTCACAACTTTACAATATTTTCTACAAGATTACGACGGTTTCATGCGCTTTCACATTAGATATCGCAGTTCCCAACTTGTAAAGGTGAAAAACACTGCATCTCACTAAGTGACATTGTTTAATGCCGGTTTAGCGCGGTTCATATCTTAACCTAACCTAACCTAAGCTAACCTAACCTAACCTAACATAACCTAACCTAACCTAACCTAACCAAACCTAACCTAACGTAACCTAACCTAACCTAACCTAACCTAACCTAACGACGTTTGCAAGCGCTTTCACATTAGATATCGCAGTTCCCGACTTGTAATGGTGAAAAACACTGCATCTCACTAAGTGACATTGTTTAATGCGGTTTTACGACGGCTCATATCTTAACCTAACCTAACATTCGTACTTGTATTGAAAAACGCTCTATTACACTGTTTCGTTCACAATTACGATATTTGCATATCCTCACAGTTTTTCGCCAACTTATTGCAGTACAGAACGCTGTATCTCGCTAAATGACATTGTTCTTTAAGGTTTCACGATGCTTGCATGCGCTTTAACGAGAATATCACAATATAGCAGTTTCGCACTTGTAACGGTAGAACACGCAGTATTTGGCTTGTTCATGCCGTTTTGTGTGCTTTCACATTTCACCTATCGCAGTTTAATACTCGCAATAAAAGAACACTATCTCTTTAGATGACGTCGTTTTTGGTAGTTTCACGACGCTACCTAGCCTAAACTAACCTAACCTAACCTAACCTTCGCACTTCTATCGTTAGAAAACGTTTTACTCGCAACTTTACAATGTTTTCTAGAAGATTACGACGGTTTCATGCGCTTTCACATTAGATATCGTAGTTCCCGACTTGTAATGTTGAAAAACACTACATCTCACTAAGTGACATTGTTTAATGCGGTTTTACGATGGTTGATATGTCAACCTAACCTAACATTCGCACTTGTATCTAAAGACGCTCAATTACACTGTTTCGTTCACAATTACGATATTTGCTTGACCTCACAGTTTCTCACCAACTTATTACAGTACAGAACGCTGTATCTCGCTAAATGACATCGTTCTTTAAGGTTTCACGATACTCTCATGCGCTTTACCGAGAATGTCACAACATAGCAGTTTCGCACTTGTAACGGTACAACACGCAGTATTTGGCTTGTTCATGCCGTTTTGTGTGCTTTCACAACATTTCACCTATCGCAGTTTCGTACTCGCAATAAACAACACTATCTCGTTAGATGACGTCGTTTTTGGTGGTTTCACGACGCTACCTAGCTTAAACTAACATAACTCAACCTAACATAACCTTCGCACTTCTATCGTTAGAAAACGTTTTACTCGCTACTTTACATTGCTTTCTACAACATTACGACGGTTTCAAGCGATTTCACATTAGATATCGCAGTTCCCAACTTGTAAAGGTGAAAAACACTGCATCTCACTAAGTGACATTGTTTAATGCGGTTTTAGCGCGGTTCATATCTTAACCTAACCTAACCTAACCTAACCTAACCTAACCTAACCCAACCTAACCTAACATAACCAAACCTAACCTAACCTAACCAAACCTAACCTTACGTAACCTAACCTAACCTAACCTAACCTAACCTAACGACGTTTGCAAGCGCTTTCACATTAGATATCGCAGTTCCCGACTTGTAATGGTGAAAAACACTGCATCTCACTAAGTGCCATTGTTTAATGCGGTTTTACGACGGTTCATATCTTAACCTAACCTAACATTCGTACTTGTATGGAAAAACGCTCTATTACACTGTTTCGTTCACAATTACGATATTTGCATAACCTCACAGTTTTTCACCAACTTATTGCAGTACAGAACGCTGTATCCCGCTAAATGACATCGTTCTTTAAGGTTTCACGATGCTTGCATGCGCTTTAACAAGAATATCACATTATAGCAGTTTCGCACTTGTAACGGTACAACACGCAGTATCTGGCTTGTTCAAGCCGTTTTGTGTACTTTCACAACATTTCACCTATTGCAGTTACGTACATGCAATAAAACAACGCTATCTCGTTAGTTGACGTCCTTTTTGGTGGTCTCACGACGCTACATAGCTTAAACTAACATAACTCAAGCTAACCTTCGCACTTCTATCGTTAGAAAACGTTTTACTCGCAACTTTACAATGTTTTCTACAAGATTACGACGGTTTCATGCGCTTTCACATTAGATATCGTAGTTCCCGACTTGTAATGTTGAAAAACACTACATCTCACTAAGTGACATTGTTTAATGCGGTTTTACGACGGTTGATATCTCAACCTAACCTAACATTCGCACTTGTATCTAAATACGCTCAATTACACTGTTTCGTTCACAATTACGATATTTGCTTGACCTCACAGTTTCTCACCAACTTATTACAGTTCAGAACGCTGTATCTCGCTAAATGACATCGTTCTTTAAGGTTTCACGATGCTTGCATGCGCTTTAACGAGAATATCACAACATAGCAGTTTCGCACTTGTAACGGTACAACACGCAGTATTTGGCTTGTTCATGCCGTTTTGTGTGCTTTCACAACATTTCACCTATCGCAGTTTCGTACTCGCAATAAAACAACACTATCTCGTTAGATGACGTTGTTTTTGGTAGTTTCACGACGCCACCTAGCTTAAACTAACATAACTCAACCTAACATAACCTTCGCACTTCTATCGTTAGAAAACGTTATACTCGCTACTTTACATTGCTTTCTACAACATTACGACGGTTTCAAGCGCTTTCACATTAGATATCACAGTTCCCAACTTGTAAAGATGAAAAACACTGCATCTCACTAAGTGACATTGTTTAATGCGGTTTTACGATGGTTCATACCTTAACCTAACGTAACCTAACCTAACCTAACCTAACCTTACCTAACCTAACCTAACCTAACCCAACCCGACCCGACCCAACCTAACCTAACCTAACCTAAACTAAACTAACCTAACCCAACCTAACCTAACCTAACCTAACCTAACCCAACCCAACCCAACCCAATCTAACCTAACCTAAGCTAACCTAACCTAACCTAACCAAACCTAACCTAACCTAACTTAACCTAACCTAACGTAACTTAACCTAACCTAACCTATTCTAACGTAACCTAACCTTACCTGACCTAACCTAACCTAACGTAACCTAACCTAACCTAACATTACCTAACGTAACCTAACCTAACCTAACCTAGCCTAACGTAACCTAACCTAACCTAACCCAACCTAACCCAACCCAACCCAACCCAACACCCAACCCAACCTAACCTAACCTTACTTAACCTAACCAAATTATCCTTACCTAACCTAACCTAACCTAACGTAACCTAACCTAACCTAACCTAACGTAACCTAACCTAACCTAACGTAACCTAACCTAACCTAACCTAACCCAACCTAACCTAACCTAACCTAACCTAACCCAACTCAACCCAACCTAACCTAATCTAACCTAACCTAACCTAACCAAACCTAACCTAACCTAACCTAACCTAACCTAACCTAACGACGGTTGCAAGCGCTTTCACATTAGATATCGCAGTTCCCCACTTTTAATGGTGAAAAACACTGCATCTCACTAATTGACATTGTTTAATGCGGTTTTACGACGGTTCATATCTTAACCTAACCTAACATTCGCACTTGTATCTAAAAACGCTCTATTACACTGTTTTGTTCACAATTACGATATTTGCATAACCTCACAGTTTTTCACCAACTTATTGCAGTACAGAACGCTGTATCTTCCTAAATGACATTGTTTTTTAAGGTTTCACGATGCTTGCATGCGCTTTAACGAGAATATCACAATATAGCATTTTCGCACTTGTAACGGTAGAACACGCAGTATTTGGCTTGTTCATTCCGTTTTGTGTGCTTTCACAACATTTCACCTATCGCAGTTTAATACTCGCAATAAAACAACACTATCTCGTTAGATTACGTCGTTTTTGGTAGTTTCACGACGCTACCTAGCTTAACCTAACCTAACCTAACCTAACCTTCGCACTTCTATCGTTAGAAAACGTTTTATTCGCAACTTTACAATGTTTTCTACAAGATTACGACGGTTTCATGCGCTTTCACATTAGATATCGTAGTTCCCGACTTGTAATGTTGAAAAACACTACATCTCACTAAGTGAGATTGTTTAATGCGGTTTTACGACGGTTGATATGTCAACCTAACCTAACATTCGCACTTGTATCTAAAGACGCTCAATTACACTGTTTCGTTCACAATTACGATATTTGCTTGACCTCACAGTTTCTCACCAACTTATTACAGTACAGAACGCTGTATCTCGCTAAATGACATCGTTCTTTAAGGTTTCACGATACTTGCATGCGCTTTACCGAGAATGTCACAACATAGCAGTTTCGCACTTGTAACGGTACAACACGCAGTATTTGGCTTGTTCATGTCGTTTTGTGTGCTTTCACAACATTTTACCTATCGCAGTTTCGTACTCGCAATAAAACAACACTATCTCGTTAGATGACGTCGTTTTTGGTGGTTTCACGACGCTACCTAGCTTAAACTAACATAACTCAACCTAACATAACCTTCGCACTTCTATCGTTAGAAAACGTTTTACTCGCTACTTTACATTGCTTTCTACAACATTACGACGGTTTCAAGTGCTTTCACTGTAGATATCGCAGTTCCCAACTTGTAAAGGTGAAAAACACTGCATCTCACTAAGTGACATTGTTTAATGCGGTTTTACGACGGTTCATACCTTAACCTAACGTAACCTAACCTAACCTAACCCAACCTAACCTAACATAACCTAACCTAACCTAACCTAACCAAACCTAACCTAACGTAACCTAACCTAACCTAACCTAACCTAACCTAACCTAACGACGTTTGCAAGCGCTTTCACATTAGATATCGCAGTTCCCGACTTTTAAGGGTGAAAAACACTGCATCTCACTAATTGACATTTGTTTAATGCGGTTTTACGACGGTTCATATCTTAACCTAACCTAACATTCGCACTTGTATCTAAAAACGCTCTATTACACTGTTTTGTTCACAATTACCATATTTGCATAACCTCACAGTTTCTCACCAACTTATTGCAGTACAGAACGTTGTATCTCGCTAAATGACATTGTTCTTTAACGTTTCACGATGCTTGCATGCGCTTTAACGAGAATATCACAATATAGCAGTTTCGCACTTGTAACGGTAGAACACGCAGTATTTGGCTTGTTCATGCCGTTTTGTGTGCTTTCACAACATTTCACCTATCGCAGTTTAATACTCGCTATAAAACAACACTATCTCGTTAGATGACATCGTTTTTGGTAGTTTCACGACGCTACCTAGCTTAAACTAACCTAACCTAACCTAACCTTCGCACTTCTATCGTTAGAAAACGTTTTACTCACCACTTTACAATGTTTTCTACAAGATTACGACGGTTTCATGCGCTTTCACATTAGATATCGCAGTTCCCCACTTTTAATGGTGAAAAACACTGCATCTCACTAATTGACATTGTTTAATGCGGTTTTACGACGGTTCATATCTTAACCTAACCTAACATTCGCACTTGTATCTAAAAACGCTCTATTACACTGTTTTGTTCACAATTACGATATTTGCATAACCTCACACTTTTTCACCAACTTATTGCAGTACAGAACGCTGTATCTTCCTAAATGACATTGTTTTTTAAGGTTTCACGATGCTTGCATGCGCTTTAACAAGAATATCACAATATAGCAGTTTCGCACTTGTAACGGTAGAACACGCAGTATTTGGCTTGTTCATGCCGTTTTGTGTGCTTTCACAACATTTCACCTATCGCAGTTTAATACTCGCTATAAAACAACACTATCTCGTTAGATGACGTCGTTTTTGGTAGTTTCACGACGCTACCTAGCTTAACCTAACCTAACCTAACCTAACCTTCGCACTTCTATCGTTAGAAAACGTTTTACTCACAACTTTACAATATTTTCTACAAGATTACGACGGTTTCATGCGCTTTCACATTAGATATCGCAGTTCCCAACTTGTAAAGGTGAAAAACACTGCATCTCACTAAGTGACATTGTTTAATGCGGTTTTAGCGCGGTTCATATCTTAACCTAACCTAACCTAACCTAACCTAACCTAACCCAACCTAACCTAACATAACCTAACCTAACCTAACCTAACCAAACCTAACCTAACGTAACCTAACCTAACCTAACCTAACCTAACCTAACGACGTTTGCAAGCGCTTTCACATTAGATATCGCAGTTCCCGACTTGTAATGGTGAAAAACACAGCATCTCACTAAGTGACATTGTTTAATGCGGTTTAGCGCGGTTCATATCTTAACCTAACCTAACCTTACCTAACCCAACCTAACCTAACCTAACCTAACCAAACCTTACCTAACATCCCTAACCTAACCTAACCTAACCTAACCAAACCTAACCTAACCTAACCTAACGTAACCTAACCTAACCTAACCTAACCTAACCTAACGACGTTTGCAAGCGCTTTCACATTAGATATCGCAGTTCCCGACTTGTAATGGTGAAAAACACTGCATCTCATCAAGTGACATTGTTTAATGCGGTTTTACGACGGTTCATATCTTAACCTAACCTAAAATTCGCACTTGTAATAAAAAACGCTCTATTACACTGTTTCGTTCACAATTAGGATATTTGCATAACCTCACAGTTTTTCACCAACTTATTGCAGTACAGAACGCTGTATCTCGCTAAATGACATCGTTCTTTAAGGTTTCACGATGCTCTCATGCGCTTTAACGAGAATATCACAACATAGCAGTTTCGCACTTGTAACGGTACAACACGCAGTATTTGGCTTGTTCATGCCGTTTTGTGTGCTTTCACAACATTTCACCTATCGCAGTTTCGTACTCGCAATAAAACAACACTATCTCGTTAGATGACGTTGTTTTTGGTAGTTTCACGACACTACCTAGCTTAAACTAACATAACTCAACCTAACATAACCTTCGCACTTCTATCGTTAGAAAACGTTTTACTCGCTACTTTACATTGCTTTCTACAACAATACGACGGTTTCAAGCGCTTTCACATTAGATATCACAGTTCCCAACTTGTAAAGGTGAAAAACACTGCATCTCACTAAGTGACATTGTTTAATGCGGTTTTACGACGGTTCATACCTTAACCTAACGTAACCTAACCTAACCTAACCTTACCTAACCTAACCTAACCTAACCTAACCTAACCTAACCTAACCTAACCTAACCTAACCTATTCTAACGTAACCTAACCTTTCCTGACCTAACCTAACCTAACGTAACCTAACCTAACCTAACCTAACATAACATAACGTAACCTAACCTAACCTAACCTAACCTAACCTAACCCAACCTAACCCAACCCAACCCAACCCAAACCAACAACACCCAACCCAACCTAACCTAACCTAACCTAACCTTACCTAACCTAACCAAATTATCCTTACGTAACCTAACCTAACCTAACGTAACCTAACCTAACCTAACCTAACCTAACGTAACGTAACCTAACCTAACGTAACCTAACCTAACCTAACCTAACCTAACCCAACCTAACCTAACCTAACCTAACCTAACCCAACTCAACCCAACCTAACCTAATCTAACCTAACCTAACCTAACCTAACAAAACCTAACCTAACCTAACCTAACCTAACCTAACGACGGTTGCAAGCGCTTTCACATTAGATATCGCAGTTCCCGACTTTTAATGGTGAAAAACACTGCATCTCACTAATTGACATTGTTTAATGCGGTTTTACGACGGTTCATATCTTAACCTAACCTAACATTCGCACTTGTATCTAAAACCACTCTATTACACTGTTTTGTTCACAATTACCATATTTGCATAACCTCACAGTTTTTCACCAACTTATTGCAGTACAGAACGTTGTATCTCGCTAAATGACATTGTTCTTTAAGGTTTCACGATGCTTGCATGCGCTTTAACGAGAATATCACAATATAGCAGTTTCGCACTTGTAACGGTAGAACACGCAGTATTTGGCTTGTTCATGCCGTTTTGTGTGCTTTCACAACATTTCACCTATCGCAGTTTAATACTCGCTATAAAACAACACTATCTCGTTAGATGACGTCGTTTTTGGTAGTTTCACGACGCTACCTAGCTTAAACTAACCTAACCTAACCTAACCTTCGCACTTCTATCGTTAGAAAACGTTTTACTCGCAACTTTACAATGTTTTCTACAAGATTACGACGGTTTCATGCGCTTTCACATTAGATATCGTAGTTCCCGACTTGTAATGTTGAAAAACACTACATCTCACTAAGTGACATTGTTTAATGCGGTTTTACGACGGTTGATATGTCAACCTAACCTAACATTCCACTTGTATCTAAAGACGCTCAATTACACTGTTTCGTTCACAATTACGATATTTGCTTGACCTCACAGTTTCTCACCAACTTATTACAGTACAGAACGCTGTATCTCGCTAAATGACATCGTTCTTTAAGGTTTCACGATACTTGCATGCGCTTTACCGAGAATGTCCAAACATAGCAGTTTCGCACTTGTAACGCTACAACACGCAGTATTTGGCTTGTTCATGCCGTTTTGTGTGCTTTCACATTTTACCTATCGCAGTTTCGTACTCGCAATAAAACAACACTATCTCGTTAGATGACGTCGTTTTTGGTGGTTTCACGACGCTACCTAGCTTAAACTAACATAACTCAACCTAACATAACCTTCGCACTTCTATCGTTAGAAAACGTTTTACTCGCTACTTTACATTGCTTTCTACAACATTACGACGGTTTCAAGCGCTTTCACATTAGATATCGCAGTTCCCAACTTGTAAAGGTGAAAAACACTGCATCTCACTAAGTGACATTGTTTAATGCGGTTTTACGACGGTTCATACCTTAACCTAACGTAACCTAACCTAACCTAACCCAACCTAACCTAACATAACCTAACCTAACCTAACCTAACCAAACCTAACCTTCCGTAACCTAACCTAACCTAACCTAACTTAACCTAACCTAACCTAACCTAACCTAACGACGTTTGCAAGCGCTTTCACATTAGATATCGCAGTTCCCGACTTGTAATGGTGAAAAACACTGCATCTCACCAAGTGACATTGTTTATTGCGGTTTTACGACGGTTCATATCTTAACCTAACCTAACAATCGTACTTGTATTGAAAAACGCTCTATTACACTGTTTCGTTCACAATTACGATATTTGCATAACCTCACAGTTTTTCACCAACTTATTGCAGTACAGAACGCTGTATCTCGCTAAATGACATTGTTCTTTAAGGTTTCACGATGCTTGCATGCGCTTTAACGAGAATATCACAATATAGCAGTTTCGCACTTGTAACGGTAGAACACGCAGTATTTGGCTTGTTCATGCCGTTTTGTGTTATTTCACAACATTTCACCTATCGCAGTTTAATACTCGCTATAAAACAACACTATCTCTTTAGATGACGTCGTTTTTGGTAGTTTCACGACGCTACCTAGCCTAAACTAACCTAACCTAACCTAACCTTCGCACTTCTATCGTTAGAAAACGTTTTACTCGCAACTTTACAATGTTTTCTACAAGATTACGACGGTTTCATGCGCTTTCACATTAGATATCGTAGTTCCCGACTTGTAATGTTGAAAAACACTACATCTCACTAAGTGACATTGTTTAATGCGGTTTTACGATGGTTGATATGTCAACCTAACCTAACATTCGCACTTCAATCTAAAGACGCTCAATTACACTGTTTCGTTCACAATTACGATATTTGCTTGACCTCACAGTTTCTCACCAACTTATTACAGTACAGAACGCTGTATCTCGCTAAATGACATCGTTCTTTAAGGTTTCACGATACTTGCATGCGCTTTACCGAGAATGTCACAACATAGCAGTTTCGCACTTGTAACGGTACAACACGCAGTATTTGGCTTGTTCATGCCGTTTTGTGTGCTTTCACAACATTTTACCTATCGCAGTTTCGTACTCGCAATAAAACAACACTATCTCGTTAGATGACGTCGTTTTTGGTGGTTTCACGACGCTACCTAGCTTAAACTAACATAACTCAACCTAACATAACCTTCGCACTTCTATCGTTAGAAAACGTTTTACTCGCTACTTTACATTGCTTTCTACAACATTACGACGGTTTCAAGCGCTTTCACATTAGATATCGCAGTTCCCAACTTGTAAAGGTGAAAAACACTGCATCTCACTAAGTGACATTGTTTATTGCGGTTTTACAACGGTTCATACCTTAACCTAACGTAACCTCACCTAACCTAACCCAACCTAACCTAACATAACCTAACCTAACCTAACCTAACCAAACCTAACCTAACGTAACCTAACCTAACCTAACCTAACCTAACCTAACCTAACCTAACGACGTTTGCAAGCGCTTTCACATTAGATATCGCAGTTCCCGACTTGTAATGGTGAAAAACACTGCATCTCACTAAGTGACATTGTTTAATGCGGTTTTACGACGGTTCATATCTTAACCTAACCTAACATTCGTACTTGTATTGAAAAACGCTCTATTACACTGTTTCGTTCACAATTACGATATTTGCATAACCTCACAGTTTTTCACCAACTTATTGCAGTACAGAACGCTGTATCTCGCTAAATGACATTGTTCTTTAAGGTTTCACGATGCTTGCATGCGCTTTAACGAGAATATCACAATATAGCAGTTTCGCACTTGTAACGGTAGAACACGCAGTATTTGGCTTGTTCATGCCGTTTTGTGTGCTTTCACAACATTTCACCTATCGCAGTTTAATACTCGCAATAAAACAACACTATCTCTTTAGATGACGTCGTTTTTGGTAGTTTCACGACGCTACCTAGCCTAAACTAACCTAACCTAACCTAACCTTCGCACTTCTATCGTTAGAAAACGTTTTACTCGCAACTTTACAATGTTTTCTACAAGATTACGACGGTTTCATGCGCTTTCACATTAGATATCGTAGTTCCCGACTTGTAATGTTGAAAAACACTACATATCACTAAGTGACATTGTTTAATGCGGTTTTACGATGATTGATATGTCAACCTAACCTAACATTCGCACTTGTATCTAAAGACGCTCAATTACACTGTTTCGTTCACAATTACGATATTTGCTTGACCTCACAGTTTTTCACCAACTTATTGCAGTACAGAACGCTGTATCTCGCTAAATGACATTGTTCATTAGGGTTTCACGATGCTTGCATGCGCTTTAACGAGAATATCACAATATAGCAGTTTCGCACTTGTAACGGTAGAACACGCAGTATTTGGCTTGTTCATGCCGTTTTGTGTGCTTTCACAACATTTCACCTATCGCAGTTTAATACTCGCAATAAAACAACACTATCTCTTTAGATGACGTCGTTTTTGGTAGTTTCACGACGCTACCTAGCCTAAACTAACCTAACCTAACCTAACCTTCGCACTTCTATCGTTAGAAAACGTTTTACTCGCAACTTTACAATGTTTTCTACAAGATTACGACGGTTTCATGCGCTTTCACATTAGATATCGTAGTTCCCGACTTGTAATGTTGAAAAACACTACATATCACTAAGTGACATTGTTTAATGCGGTTTTACGACGGTTCATATCTTAACCTAACCTAACATTCGTACTTGTATTGAAAAACGCTCTATTACACTGTTTCGTTCACAATTACGATATTTGCATAACATCACAGTTTTTCACCAACTTATTGCAGTACAGAACGCTGTATCTCGCTAAATGACATTGTTCTTTAAGGTTTCACGATGCTTGCATGCGCTTTAACGAGAATATCACAATATAGCAGTTTCGCACTTGTAACGGTAGAACACGCAGTATTTGGCTTGTTCATGCCGTTTTGTGTGCTTTCACATTTCACCTATCGCAGTTTAATACTCGCAATAAAAGAACACTATCTCTTTAGATGACGTCGTTTTTGGTAGTTTCACGACGCTACCTAGCCTAAACTAACCTAACCTAACCTAACCTTCGCACTTCTATCGTTAGAAAACGTTTTACTCGCAACTTTACAATGTTTTCTAGAAGATTACGACGGTTTCATGCGCTTTCACATTAGATATCGTAGTTCCCGACTTGTAATGTTGAAAAACACTACATCTCACTAAGTGACATTGTTTAATGCGGTTTTACGATGGTTGATATGTCAACCTAACCTAACATTCGCACTTGTATCTAAAGACGCTCAATTACACTGTTTCGTTCACAATTACGATATTTGCTTGACCTCACAGTTTCTCACCAACTTATTACAGTACAGAACGCTGTATCTCGCTAAATGACATCGTTCTTTAAGGTTTCACGATACTCTCATGCGCTTTACCGAGAATGTCACAACATAGCAGTTTCGCACTTGTAACGGTACAACACGCAGTATTTGGCTTGTTCATGCCGTTTTGTGTGCTTTCACAACATTTCACCTATCGCAGTTTCGTACTCGCAATAAACAACACTATCTCGTTAGATGACGTCGTTTTTGGTGGTTTCACGACGCTACCTAGCTTAAACTAACATAACTCAACCTAACATAACCTTCGCACTTCTATCGTTAGAAAACGTTTTACTCGCTACGTTACATTGCTTTCTACAACATTACGACGGTTTCAAGCGATTTCACATTAGATATCGCAGTTCCCAACTTGTAAAGGTGAAAAACACTGCATCTCACTAAGTGACATTGTTTAATGCGGTTTTAGCGCGGTTCATATCTTAACCTAACCTAACCTAACCTAACCTAACCTAACCTAACCCAACCTAACCTAACATAACCAAACCTAACCTAACCTAACCAAACCTAACCTTACGTAACCTAACCTAACCTAACCTAACCTAACCTAACCTAACCTAACCTAACGACGTTTGCAAGCGCTTTCACATTAGATATCGCAGTTCCCGACTTGTAATGGTGAAAAACACTGCATCTCACTAAGTGCCATTGTTTAATGCGGTTTTACGACGGTTCATATCTTAACCTAACCTAACATTCGTACTTGTATGGAAAAACGCTCTATTACACTGTTTCGTTCACAATTACGATATTTGCATAACCTCACAGTTTTTCACCAACTTATTGCAGTACAGAACGCTGTATCCCGCTAAATGACATCGTTCTTTAAGGTTTCACGATGCTTGCATGCGCTTTAACAAGAATATCACATTATAGCAGTTTCGCACTTGTAACGGTACAACACGCAGTATCTGGCTTGTTCAAGCCGTTTTGTGTACTTTCACAACATTTCACCTATTGCAGTTACGTACATGCAATAAAACAACGCTATCTCGTTAGTTGACGTCCTTTTTGGTGGTCTCACGACGCTACATAGCTTAAACTAACATAACTCAAGCTAACCTTCGCACTTCTATCGTTAGAAAACGTTTTACTCGCAACTTTACAATGTTTTCTACAAGATTACGACGGTTTCATGCGCTTTCACATTAGATATCGTAGTTCCCGACTTGTAATGTTGAAAAACACTACATCTCACTAAGTGACATTGTTTAATGCGGTTTTACGACGGTTGATATCTCAACCTAACCTAACATTCGCACTTGTATCTAAATACGCTCAATTACACTGTTTCGTTCACAATTACGATATTTGCTTGACCTCACAGTTTCTCACCAACTTATTACAGTTCAGAACGCTGTATCTCGCTAAATGACATCGTTCTTTAAGGTTTCACGATGCTTGCATGCGCTTTAACGAGAATATCACAACATAGCAGTTTCGCACTTGTAACGGTACAACACGCAGTATTTGGCTTGTTCATGCCGTTTTGTGTGCTTTCACAACATTTCACCTATCGCAGTTTCGTACTCGCAATAAAACAACACTATCTCGTTAGATGACGTTGTTTTTGGTAGTTTCACGACGCCACCTAGCTTAAACTAACATAACTCAACCTAACATAACCTTCGCACTTCTATCGTTAGAAAACGTTATACTCGCTACTTTACATTGCTTTCTACAACATTACGACGGTTTCAAGCGCTTTCACATTAGATATCACAGTTCCCAACTTGTAAAGATGAAAAACACTGCATCTCACTAAGTGACATTGTTTAATGCGGTTTTACGATGGTTCATACCTTAACCTAACGTAACCTAACCTAACCTAACCTAACCTTACCTAACCTAACCTAACCTAACCCAACCCGACCCGACCCAACCTAACCTAACCTAACCTAAACTAAACTAACCTAACCCAACCTAACCTAACCTAACCTAACCTAACCCAACCCAACCCAACCCAATCTAACCTAACCTAAGCTAACCTAACCTAACCTAACCAAACCTAACCTAACCTAACTTAACCTAACCTAACGTAACTTAACCTAACCTAACCTATTCTAACGTAACCTAACCTTACCTGACCTAACCTAACCTAACGTAACCTAACCTAACCTAACATTACCTAACGTAACCTAACCTAACCTAACCTAGCCTAACGTAACCTAACCTAACCTAACCCAACCTAACCCAACCCAACCCAACCCAACACCCAACCCAACCTAACCTAACCTTACTTAACCTAACCAAATTATCCTTACCTAACCTAACCTAACCTAACGTAACCTAACCTAACCTAACCTAACGTAACCTAACCTAACCTAACGTAACCTAACCTAACCTAACCTAACCCAACCTAACCTAACCTAACCTAACCTAACCCAACTCAACCCAACCTAACCTAATCTAACCTAACCTAACCTAACCAAACCTAACCTAACCTAACCTAACCTAACCTAACCTAACGACGGTTGCAAGCGCTTTCACATTAGATATCGCAGTTCCCGACTTTTAAGGGTGAAAAACACTGCATCTCACTAATTGACATTTGTTTAATGCGGTTTTACGACGGTTCATATCTTAACCTAACCTAACATTCGCACTTGTATCTAAAAACGCTCTATTACACTGTTTTGTTCACAATTACCATATTTGCATAACCTCACAGTTTCTCACCAACTTATTGCAGTACAGAACGTTGTATCTCGCTAAATGACATTGTTCTTTAACGTTTCACGATGCTTGCATGCGCTTTAACGAGAATATCACAATATAGCAGTTTCGCACTTGTAACGGTAGAACACGCAGTATTTGGCTTGTTCATGCCGTTTTGTGTGCTTTCACAACATTTCACCTATCGCAGTTTAATACTCGCTATAAAACAACACTATCTCGTTAGATGACATCGTTTTTGGTAGTTTCACGACGCTACCTAGCTTAAACTAACCTAACCTAACCTAACCTTCGCACTTCTATCGTTAGAAAACGTTTTACTCACCACTTTACAATGTTTTCTACAAGATTACGACGGTTTCATGCGCTTTCACATTAGATATCGCAGTTCCCCACTTTTAATGGTGAAAAACACTGCATCTCACTAATTGACATTGTTTAATGCGGTTTTACGACGGTTCATATCTTAACCTAACCTAACATTCGCACTTGTATCTAAAAACGCTCTATTACACTGTTTTGTTCACAATTACGATATTTGCATAACCTCACACTTTTTCACCAACTTATTGCAGTACAGAACGCTGTATCTTCCTAAATGACATTGTTTTTTAAGGTTTCACGATGCTTGCATGCGCTTTAACAAGAATATCACAATATAGCAGTTTCGCACTTGTAACGGTAGAACACGCAGTATTTGGCTTGTTCATGCCGTTTTGTGTGCTTTCACAACATTTCACCTATCGCAGTTTAATACTCGCTATAAAACAACACTATCTCGTTAGATGACGTCGTTTTTGGTAGTTTCACGACGCTACCTAGCTTAACCTAACCTAACCTAACCTAACCTTCGCACTTCTATCGTTAGAAAACGTTTTACTCACAACTTTACAATATTTTCTACAAGATTACGACGGTTTCATGCGCTTTCACATTAGATATCGCAGTTCCCAACTTGTAAAGGTGAAAAACACTGCATCTCACTAAGTGACATTGTTTAATGCGGTTTTAGCGCGGTTCATATCTTAACCTAACCTAACCTAACCTAACCTAACCCAACCTAACCTAACATAACCTAACCTAACCTAACCTAACCAAACCTAACCTAACGTAACCTAACCTAACCTAACCTAACCTAACCTAACGACGTTTGCAAGCGCTTTCACATTAGATATCGCAGTTCCCGACTTGTAATGGTGAAAAACACAGCATCTCACTAAGTGACATTGTTTAATGCGGTTTAGCGCGGTTCATATCTTAACCTAACCTAACCTTACCTAACCCAACCTAACCTAACCTAACCTAACCAAACCTTACCTAACATCCCTAACCTAACCTAACCTAACCTAACCAAACCTAACCTAACCTAACCTAACGTAACCTAACCTAACCTAACCTAACCTAACCTAACGACGTTTGCAAGCGCTTTCACATTAGATATCGCAGTTCCCGACTTGTAATGGTGAAAAACACTGCATCTCATCAAGTGACATTGTTTAATGCGGTTTTACGACGGTTCATATCTTAACCTAACCTAAAATTCGCACTTGTAATAAAAAACGCTCTATTACACTGTTTCGTTCACAATTAGGATATTTGCATAACCTCACAGTTTTTCACCAACTTATTGCAGTACAGAACGCTGTATCTCGCTAAATGACATCGTTCTTTAAGGTTTCACGATGCTCTCATGCGCTTTAACGAGAATATCACAACATAGCAGTTTCGCACTTGTAACGGTACAACACGCAGTATTTGGCTTGTTCATGCCGTTTTGTGTGCTTTCACAACATTTCACCTATCGCAGTTTCGTACTCGCAATAAAACAACACTATCTCGTTAGATGACGTTGTTTTTGGTAGTTTCACGACACTACCTAGCTTAAACTAACATAACTCAACCTAACATAACCTTCGCACTTCTATCGTTAGAAAACGTTTTACTCGCTACTTTACATTGCTTTCTACAACAATACGACGGTTTCAAGCGCTTTCACATTAGATATCACAGTTCCCAACTTGTAAAGGTGAAAAACACTGCATCTCACTAAGTGACATTGTTTAATGCGGTTTTACGACGGTTCATACCTTAACCTAACGTAACCTAACCTAACCTAACCTTACCTAACCTAACCTAACCTAACCTAACCTAACCTAACCTAACCTAACCTAACCTAACCTAACCTATTCTAACGTAACCTAACCTTTCCTGACCTAACCTAACCTAACGTAACCTAACCTAACCTAACCTAACATAACATAACGTAACCTAACCTAACCTAACCTAACCTAACCTAACCCAACCTAACCCAACCCAACCCAACCCAAACCAACAACACCCAACCCAACCTAACCTAACCTAACCTAACCTTACCTAACCTAACCAAATTATCCTTACGTAACCTAACCTAACCTAACGTAACCTAACCTAACCTAACCTAACCTAACGTAACGTAACCTAACCTAACGTAACCTAACCTAACCTAACCTAACCTAACCCAACCTAACCTAACCTAACCTAACCTAACCCAACTCAACCCAACCTAACCTAATCTAACCTAACCTAACCTAACCTAACAAAACCTAACCTAACCTAACCTAACCTAACCTAACCTAACGACGGTTGCAAGCGCTTTCACATTAGATATCGCAGTTCCCGACTTTTAATGGTGAAAAACACTGCATCTCACTAATTGACATTGTTTAATGCGGTTTTACGACGGTTCATATCTTAACCTAACCTAACATTCGCACTTGTATCTAAAACCACTCTATTACACTGTTTTGTTCACAATTACCATATTTGCATAACCTCACAGTTTTTCACCAACTTATTGCAGTACAGAACGTTGTATCTCGCTAAATGACATTGTTCTTTAAGGTTTCACGATGCTTGCATGCGCTTTAACGAGAATATCACAATATAGCAGTTTCGCACTTGTAACGGTAGAACACGCAGTATTTGACTTGTTCATGCCGTTTTGTGTGCTTTCACAACATTTCACCTATCGCAGTTTAATACTCGCTATAAAACAACACTATCTCGTTAGATGACGTCGTTTTTGGTAGTTTCACGACGCTACCTAGCTTAAACTAACCTAACCTAACCTAACCTTCGCACTTCTATCGTTAGAAAACGTTTTACTCGCAACTTTACAATGTTTTCTACAAGATTACGACGGTTTCATGCGCTTTCACATTAGATATCGTAGTTCCCGACTTGTAATGTTGAAAAACACTACATCTCACTAAGTGACATTGTTTAATGCGGTTTTACGACGGTTGATATGTCAACCTAACCTAACATTCGCACTTGTATCTAAAGACGCTCAATTACACTGTTTCGTTCACAATTACGATATTTGCTTGACCTCACAGTTTCTCACCAACTTATTACAGTACAGAACGCTGTATCTCGCTAAATGACATCGTTCTTTAAGGTTTCACGATACTTGCATGCGCTTTACCGAGAATGTCCAAACATAGCAGTTTCGCACTTGTAACGCTACAACACGCAGTATTTGGCTTGTTCATGCCGTTTTGTGTGCTTTCACATTTTACCTATCGCAGTTTCGTACTCGCAATAAAACAACACTATCTCGTTAGATGACGTCGTTTTTGGTGGTTTCACGACGCTACCTAGCTTAAACTAACATAACTCAACCTAACATAACCTTCGCACTTCTATCGTTAGAAAACGTTTTACTCGCTACTTTACATTGCTTTCTACAACATTACGACGGTTTCAAGCGCTTTCACATTAGATATCGCAGTTCCCAACTTGTAAAGGTGAAAAACACTGCATCTCACTAAGTGACATTGTTTAATGCGGTTTTACGACGGTTCATACCTTAACCTAACGTAACCTAACCTAACCTAACCCAACCTAACCTAACATAACCTAACCTAACCTAACCTAACCAAACCTAACCTTCCGTAACCTAACCTAACCTAACCTAACTTAACCTAACCTAACCTAACCTAACCTAACGACGTTTGCAAGCGCTTTCACATTAGATATCGCAGTTCCCGACTTGTAATGGTGAAAAACACTGCATCTCACCAAGTGACATTGTTTATTGCGGTTTTACGACGGTTCATATCTTAACCTAACCTAACATTCGTACTTGTATTGAAAAACGCTCTATTACACTGTTTCGTTCACAATTACGATATTTGCATAACCTCACAGTTTTTCACCAACTTATTGCAGTACAGAACGCTGTATCTCGCTAAATGACATTGTTCTTTAAGGTTTCACGATGCTTGCATGCGCTTTAACGAGAATATCACAATATAGCAGTTTCGCACTTGTAACGGTAGAACACGCAGTATTTGGCTTGTTCATGCCGTTTTGTGTTATTTCACCACATTTCACCTATCGCAGTTTAATACTCGCTATAAAACAACACTATCTCTTTAGATGACGTCGTTTTTGGTAGTTTCACGACGCTACCTAGCCTAAACTAACCTAACCTAACCTAACCTTCGCACTTCTATCGTTAGAAAACGTTTTACTCGCAACTTTACAATGTTTTCTACAAGATTACGACGGTTTCATGCGCTTTCACATTAGATATCGTAGTTCCCGACTTGTAATGTTGAAAAACACTACATCTCACTAAGTGACATTGTTTAATGCGGTTTTACGATGGTTGATATGTCAACCTAACCTAACATTCGCACTTCAATCTAAAGACGCTCAATTACACTGTTTCGTTCACAATTACGATATTTGCTTGACCTCACAGTTTCTCACTAACTTATTACAGTACAGAACGCTGTATCTCGCTAAATGACATCGTTCTTTAAGGTTTCACGATACTTGCATGCGCTTTACCGAGAATGTCACAACATAGCAGTTTCGCACTTGTAACGGTACAACACGCAGTATTTGGCTTGTTCATGCCGTTTTGTGTGCTTTCACATTTTACCTATCGCAGTTTCGTACTCGCAATAACCAACACTATCTCGTTAGATGACGTCGTTTTTGGTGGTTTCACGACGCTACCTAGCTTAAACTAACATAACTCAACCTAACATAACCTTCGCACTTCTATCGTTAGAAAACGTTTTACTCGCTACTTTACATTGCTTTCTACAACATTACGACGGTTTCAAGCGCTTTCACATTAGATATCGCAGTTCCCAACTTGTAAAGGTGAAAAACACTGCATCTCACTAAGTGACATTGTTTAATGCGGTTTTACGACGGTTCATACCTTAACCTAACGTAACCTAACCTAACCTAACCCAACCTAACCTAACATAACCTAACCTAACCTAACCTAACCAAACCTAACCTAACGTGACCTAACCTAACCTAACCTAACCTAACGACGTTTGCAAGCGCTTTCACAATAGATATCGCAGTTCCCTTCTTTTAATGGTGAAAAACACTGCATCTCACTAATTGACATTTGTTTAATGCGGTTTTACGACGGTTCATATCTTAACCTAACCTAACATTCGCACTTGTATCTAAAAACGCTCTATTACACTGTTTTGTTCACAATTACCATATTTGCATAACCTCACAGTTTCTCACCAACTTATTGCAGTACAGAACGTTGTATCTCGCTAAATGACATTGTTCTTTAAGGTTTCACGATGCTTGCATGCGCTTTAACGAGAATATCACAATATAGCAGTTTCGCACTTGTAACGTTAGAACACGCAGTATTTGGCTTGTTCATGCCGTTTTGTGTGCTTTCACAACATTTCACCTATCGCAGTTTAATACTCGCTATAAAACAACACTATCTCGTTAGATGACGTCGTTTTTGGTAGTTTCACGACGCTACCTAGCTTAACCTAACCTAACCTAACCTAACCTTCGCACTTCTATCGTTAGAAAACGTTTTACTCACCACTTTACAATATTTTCTACAAGATTACGACGGTTTCATGCGCTTTCACATTAGATATTGCAGTTCCCAACTTGTAAAGGTGAAAAACACTGCATCTCACTAAGTGACATTGTTTAATGCGGTTTTAGCGCGGTTCATATCTTAACCTAACCTAACCTAAACTAACCTAACCTAACCCAACCTAACCTAACATAACCTAACCTAACCTAACCTAACCAAACCTAACCTAACGTAACCTAACCTAACCTAACCTAACCTAACCTAACGACGTTTGCAAGCGCTTTCACATTAGATATCGCAGTTCCCGACTTGTAATGGTGAAAAACACAGCATCTCACTAAGTGACATTGTTTAATGCGGTTTAGCGCGGTTCATATCTTAACCTAACCTAACCTTACCTAACCCAACCTAACCTAACCTAACCTAACCAAACCTTACCTAACATCCCTAACCTAACCTAACCTAACCTAACCAAACCTAACCTAACCTAACCTAACGTAACCTAACCTAACCTAACCTAACCTAACCTAACGACGTTTGCAAGCGCTTTCACATTAGATATCGCAGTTCCCGACTTGTAATGGTGAAAAACACTGCATCTCATCAAGTGACATTGTTTAATGCGGTTTTACGACGGTTCATATCTTAACCTAACCTAAAATTCGCACTTGTATTAAAAAACGCTCTATTACACTGTTTCGTTCACAATTAGGATATTTGCATAACCTCACAGTTTTTCACCAACTTATTGCAGTACAGAACGCTGTATCTCGCTAAATGACATCGTTCTTTAAGGTTTCACGATGCTTGCATGCGCTTTAACGAGAATATCACAACATAGCAGTTTCGCACTTGTAACGGTACAACACGCAGTATTTGGCTTGTTCATGCCGTTTTGTGTGCTTTCACAACATTTCACCTATCGCAGTTTCGTACTCGCAATAAAACAACACTATCTCGTTAGATGACGTTGTTTTTGGTAGTTTCACGACACTACCTAGCTTAAACTAACATAACTCAACCTAACATAACCTTCGCACTTCTATCGTTAGAAAACGTTTTACTCGCTACTTTACATTGCTTTCTACAACAATACGACGGTTTCAAGCGCTTTCACATTAGATATCACAGTTCCCAACTTGTAAAGGTGAAAAACACTGCATCTCACTAAGTGACATTGTTTAATGCGGTTTTACGACGGTTCATACCTTAACCTAACGTAACCTAACCTAACCTAACCTAACCTTACCTAACCTAACCTAACCTAACCCAACCCAACCTAACCTAACCTAACCTAACCTAACCTAAACTAACCTAACCCAACCTAACCTAACCTAACCTAACCTAACCCAACCCAACCCAACCCAACCTAACCTAACCTAAGCTAACCTAACCAAACCTAACCTAACTTAACCTAACCTAACGTAACCTAACCTAACCTATTCTAACGTAACCTAACCTTTCCTGACCTAACCTAACCTAACGTAACCTAACCTAACCTAACCTAACATAACATAACCTAACCTAACCTAACCTAACCTAACGTAACCTAACCTAACCTAACCTAACCCAACCTAACCCAACCCAACCCAACCCAAACCAACAACACCCAACCCAACCTAACCTAACCTAACCTAACCTTACCTAACCTAACCAAATTATCCTTACGTAACCTAACCTAACCTAACGTAACCTAACCTAACCTAACCTAACCTAACCTAACCTAACGTAACGTAACCTAACCTAACGTAACCTAACCTAACCTAACCTAACCCAACCTAACCTAACCTAACCTAACCTAACCCAACTCAACCCAACCTAACCTAATCTAACCTAACCTAACCTAACCTAACAAAACCTAACCTAACCTAACCTAACGACGGTTGCAAGCGCTTTCACATTAGATATCGCAGTTCCCGACTTTTAATGGTGAAAAACACTGCATCTCACTAATTGACATTGTTTAATGCGGTTTTACGACGGTTCATATCTTAACCTAACCTAACATTCGCACTTGTATCTAAAACCACTCTATTACACTGTTTTGTTCACAATTACCATATTTGCATAACCTCACAGTTTTTCACCAACTTATTGCAGTACAGAACGTTGTATCTCGCTAAATGACATTGTTCTTTAAGGTTTCACGATGCTTGCATGCGCTTTAACGAGAATATCACAACATAGCAGTTTCGCACTTGTAACGGTACAACACGCAGTATTTGGCTTGTTCATGCCGTTTTGTGTGCTTTCACAACATTTCACCTATCGCAGTTTCGTACTCGCAATAAAACAACACTATCTCGTTAGATGACGTTGTTTTTGGTAGTTTCACGACACTACCTAGCTTAAACTAACATAACTCAACCTAACATAACCTTCGCACTTCTATCGTTAGAAAACGTTTTACTCGCTACTTTACATTGCTTTCTACAACAATACGACGGTTTCAAGCGCTTTCACATTAGATATCACAGTTCCCAACTTGTAAAGGTGAAAAACACTGCATCTCACTAAGTGACATTGTTTAATGCGGTTTTACGACGGTTCATACCTTAACCTAACGTAACCTAACCTAACCTAACCTTACCTAACCTAACCTAACCTAACCTAACCTAACCTAACCTAACCTAACCTAACCTAACCTAACCTATTCTAACGTAACCTAACCTTTCCTGACCTAACCTAACCTAACGTAACCTAACCTAACCTAACCTAACATAACATAACGTAACCTAACCTAACCTAACCTAACCTAACCTAACCCAACCTAACCCAACCCAACCCAACCCAAACCAACAACACCCAACCCAACCTAACCTAACCTAACCTAACCTTACCTAACCTAACCAAATTATCCTTACGTAACCTAACCTAACCTAACGTAACCTAACCTAACCTAACCTAACCTAACGTAACGTAACCTAACCTAACGTAACCTAACCTAACCTAACCTAACCTAACCCAACCTAACCTAACCTAACCTAACCTAACCCAACTCAACCCAACCTAACCTAATCTAACCTAACCTAACCTAACCTAACAAAACCTAACCTAACCTAACCTAACCTAACCTAACCTAACGACGGTTGCAAGCGCTTTCACATTAGATATCGCAGTTCCCGACTTTTAATGGTGAAAAACACTGCATCTCACTAATTGACATTGTTTAATGCGGTTTTACGACGGTTCATATCTTAACCTAACCTAACATTCGCACTTGTATCTAAAACCACTCTATTACACTGTTTTGTTCACAATTACCATATTTGCATAACCTCACAGTTTTTCACCAACTTATTGCAGTACAGAACGTTGTATCTCGCTAAATGACATTGTTCTTTAAGGTTTCACGATGCTTGCATGCGCTTTAACGAGAATATCACAATATAGCAGTTTCGCACTTGTAACGGTAGAACACGCAGTATTTGACTTGTTCATGCCGTTTTGTGTGCTTTCACAACATTTCACCTATCGCAGTTTAATACTCGCTATAAAACAACACTATCTCGTTAGATGACGTCGTTTTTGGTAGTTTCACGACGCTACCTAGCTTAAACTAACCTAACCTAACCTAACCTTCGCACTTCTATCGTTAGAAAACGTTTTACTCGCAACTTTACAATGTTTTCTACAAGATTACGACGGTTTCATGCGCTTTCACATTAGATATCGTAGTTCCCGACTTGTAATGTTGAAAAACACTACATCTCACTAAGTGACATTGTTTAATGCGGTTTTACGACGGTTGATATGTCAACCTAACCTAACATTCGCACTTGTATCTAAAGACGCTCAATTACACTGTTTCGTTCACAATTACGATATTTGCTTGACCTCACAGTTTCTCACCAACTTATTACAGTACAGAACGCTGTATCTCGCTAAATGACATCGTTCTTTAAGGTTTCACGATACTTGCATGCGCTTTACCGAGAATGTCCAAACATAGCAGTTTCGCACTTGTAACGCTACAACACGCAGTATTTGGCTTGTTCATGCCGTTTTGTGTGCTTTCACATTTTACCTATCGCAGTTTCGTACTCGCAATAAAACAACACTATCTCGTTAGATGACGTCGTTTTTGGTGGTTTCACGACGCTACCTAGCTTAAACTAACATAACTCAACCTA
This sequence comes from Rhipicephalus microplus, assembly GCF_043290135.1. Lineage (NCBI taxonomy): Eukaryota > Metazoa > Arthropoda > Arachnida > Ixodida > Ixodidae > Rhipicephalus > Rhipicephalus microplus. Next base: position 798,624 of record NW_027464668.1, read on the forward strand.
ACATAACCTTCGCACTTCTATCGTTAGAAAACGTTTTACTCGCTACTTTACATTGCTTTCTACAACATTACGACGGTTTCAAGCGCTTTCACATTAGATATCGCAGTTCCCAACTTGTAAAGGTGAAAAACACTGCATCTCACTAAGTGACATTGTTTAATGCGGTTTTACGACGGTTCATACCTTAACCTAACGTAACCTAACCTAACCTAACCCAACCTAACCTAACATAACCTAACCTAACCTAACCTAACCAAACCTAACCTTCCGTAACCTAACCTAACCTAACCTAACTTAACCTAACCTAACCTAACCTAACCTAACGACGTTTGCAAGCGCTTTCACATTAGATATCGCAGTTCCCGACTTGTAATGGTGAAAAACACTGCATCTCACCAAGTGACATTGTTTATTGCGGTTTTACGACGGTTCATATCTTAACCTAACCTAACATTCGTACTTGTATTGAAAAACGCTCTATTACACTGTTTCGTTCACAATTACGATATTTGCATAACCTCACAGTTTTTCACCAACTTATTGCAGTACAGAACGCTGTATCTCGCTAAATGACATTGTTCTTTAAGGTTTCACGATGCTTGCATGCGCTTTAACGAGAATATCACAATATAGCAGTTTCGCACTTGTAACGGTAGAACACGCAGTATTTGGCTTGTTCATGCCGTTTTGTGTTATTTCACCACATTTCACCTATCGCAGTTTAATACTCGCTATAAAACAACACTATCTCTTTAGATGACGTCGTTTTTGGTAGTTTCACGACGCTACCTAGCCTAAACTAACCTAACCTAACCTAACCTTCGCACTTCTATCGTTAGAAAACGTTTTACTCGCAACTTTACAATGTTTTCTACAAGATTACGACGGTTTCATGCGCTTTCACATTAGATATCGTAGTTCCCGACTTGTAATGTTGAAAAACACTACATCTCACTAAGTGACATTGTTTAATGCGGTTTTACGATGGTTGATATGTCAACCTAACCTAACATTCGCACTTCAATCTAAAGACGCTCAATTACACTGTTTCGTTCACAATTACGATATTTGCTTGACCTCACAGTTTCTCACTAACTTATTACAGTACAGAACGCTGTATCTCGCTAAATGACATCGTTCTTTAAGGTTTCACGATACTTGCATGCGCTTTACCGAGAATGTCACAACATAGCAGTTTCGCACTTGTAACGGTACAACACGCAGTATTTGGCTTGTTCATGCCGTTTTGTGTGCTTTCACATTTTACCTATCGCAGTTTCGTACTCGCAATAACCAACACTATCTCGTTAGATGACGTCGTTTTTGGTGGTTTCACGACGCTACCTAGCTTAAACTAACATAACTCAACCTAACATAACCTTCGCACTTCTATCGTTAGAAAACGTTTTACTCGCTACTTTACATTGCTTTCTACAACATTACGACGGTTTCAAGCGCTTTCACATTAGATATCGCAGTTCCCAACTTGTAAAGGTGAAAAACACTGCATCTCACTAAGTGACATTGTTTAATGCGGTTTTACGACGGTTCATACCTTAACCTAACGTAACCTAACCTAACCTAACCCAACCTAACCTAACATAACCTAACCTAACCTAACCTAACCAAACCTAACCTAACGTGACCTAACCTAACCTAACCTAACCTAACCTAACGACGTTTGCAAGCGCTTTCACAATAGATATCGCAGTTCCCTTCTTTTAATGGTGAAAAACACTGCATCTCACTAATTGACATTTGTTTAATGCGGTTTTACGACGGTTCATATCTTAACCTAACCTAACATTCGCACTTGTATCTAAAAACGCTCTATTACACTGTTTTGTTCACAATTACCATATTTGCATAACCTCACAGTTTCTCACCAACTTATTGCAGTACAGAACGTTGTATCTCGCTAAATGACATTGTTCTTTAAGGTTTCACGATGCTTGCATGCGCTTTAACGAGAATATCACAATATAGCAGTTTCGCACTTGTAACGTTAGAACACGCAGTATTTGGCTTGTTCATGCCGTTTTGTGTGCTTTCACAACATTTCACCTATCGCAGTTTAATACTCGCTATAAAACAACACTATCTCGTTAGATGACGTCGTTTTTGGTAGTTTCACGACGCTACCTAGCTTAACCTAACCTAACCTAACCTAACCTTCGCACTTCTATCGTTAGAAAACGTTTTACTCACCACTTTACAATATTTTCTACAAGATTACGACGGTTTCATGCGCTTTCACATTAGATATTGCAGTTCCCAACTTGTAAAGGTGAAAAACACTGCATCTCACTAAGTGACATTGTTTAATGCGGTTTTAGCGCGGTTCATATCTTAACCTAACCTAACCTAAACTAACCTAACCTAACCCAACCTAACCTAACATAACCTAACCTAACCTAACCTAACCAAACCTAACCTAACGTAACCTAACCTAACCTAACCTAACCTAACCTAACGACGTTTGCAAGCGCTTTCACATTAGATATCGCAGTTCCCGACTTGTAATGGTGAAAAACACAGCATCTCACTAAGTGACATTGTTTAATGCGGTTTAGCGCGGTTCATATCTTAACCTAACCTAACCTTACCTAACCCAACCTAACCTAACCTAACCTAACCAAACCTTACCTAACATCCCTAACCTAACCTAACCTAACCTAACCAAACCTAACCTAACCTAACCTAACGTAACCTAACCTAACCTAACCTAACCTAACCTAACGACGTTTGCAAGCGCTTTCACATTAGATATCGCAGTTCCCGACTTGTAATGGTGAAAAACACTGCATCTCATCAAGTGACATTGTTTAATGCGGTTTTACGACGGTTCATATCTTAACCTAACCTAAAATTCGCACTTGTATTAAAAAACGCTCTATTACACTGTTTCGTTCACAATTAGGATATTTGCATAACCTCACAGTTTTTCACCAACTTATTGCAGTACAGAACGCTGTATCTCGCTAAATGACATCGTTCTTTAAGGTTTCACGATGCTTGCATGCGCTTTAACGAGAATATCACAACATAGCAGTTTCGCACTTGTAACGGTACAACACGCAGTATTTGGCTTGTTCATGCCGTTTTGTGTGCTTTCACAACATTTCACCTATCGCAGTTTCGTACTCGCAATAAAACAACACTATCTCGTTAGATGACGTTGTTTTTGGTAGTTTCACGACACTACCTAGCTTAAACTAACATAACTCAACCTAACATAACCTTCGCACTTCTATCGTTAGAAAACGTTTTACTCGCTACTTTACATTGCTTTCTACAACAATACGACGGTTTCAAGCGCTTTCACATTAGATATCACAGTTCCCAACTTGTAAAGGTGAAAAACACTGCATCTCACTAAGTGACATTGTTTAATGCGGTTTTACGACGGTTCATACCTTAACCTAACGTAACCTAACCTAACCTAACCTAACCTTACCTAACCTAACCTAACCTAACCTAACCCAACCCAACCTAACCTAACCTAACCTAACCTAACCTAAACTAACCTAACCCAACCTAACCTAACCTAACCTAACCTAACCCAACCCAACCCAACCCAACCTAACCTAACCTAAGCTAACCTAACCAAACCTAACCTAACTTAACCTAACCTAACGTAACCTAACCTAACCTATTCTAACGTAACCTAACCTTTCCTGACCTAACCTAACCTAACGTAACCTAACCTAACCTAACCTAACATAACATAACCTAACCTAACCTAACCTAACCTAACGTAACCTAACCTAACCTAACCTAACCCAACCTAACCCAACCCAACCCAACCCAAACCAACAACACCCAACCCAACCTAACCTAACCTAACCTAACCTTACCTAACCTAACCAAATTATCCTTACGTAACCTAACCTAACCTAACGTAACCTAACCTAACCTAACCTAACCTAACCTAACCTAACGTAACGTAACCTAACCTAACGTAACCTAACCTAACCTAACCTAACCCAACCTAACCTAACCTAACCTAACCTAACCCAACTCAACCCAACCTAACCTAATCTAACCTAACCTAACCTAACCTAACAAAACCTAACCTAACCTAACCTAACGACGGTTGCAAGCGCTTTCACATTAGATATCGCAGTTCCCGACTTTTAATGGTGAAAAACACTGCATCTCACTAATTGACATTGTTTAATGCGGTTTTACGACGGTTCATATCTTAACCTAACCTAACATTCGCACTTGTATCTAAAACCACTCTATTACACTGTTTTGTTCACAATTACCATATTTGCATAACCTCACAGTTTTTCACCAACTTATTGCAGTACAGAACGTTGTATCTCGCTAAATGACATTGTTCTTTAAGGTTTCACGATGCTTGCATGCGCTTTAACGAGAATATCACAATATAGCAGTTTCGCACTTGTAACGGTAGAACACGCAGTATTTGGCTTGTTCATGCCGTTTTGTGTGCTTTCACAACATTTCACCTATCGCAGTTTAATACTCGCTATAAAACAACACTATCTCGTTAGATGACGTCGTTTTTGGTAGTTTCACGACGCTACCTAGCTTAAACTAACCTAACCTAACCTAACCTTCGCACTTCTATCGTTAGAAAACGTTTTACTCGCAACTTTACAATGTTTTCTACAAGATTACGACGGTTTCATGCGCTTTCACATTAGATATCGTAGTTCCCGACTTGTAATGTTGAAAAACACTACATCTCACTAAGTGACATTGTTTAATGCGGTTTTACGACGGTTGATATGTCAACCTAACCTAACATTCCACTTGTATCTAAAGACGCTCAATTACACTGTTTCGTTCACAATTACGATATTTGCTTGACCTCACAGTTTCTCACCAACTTATTACAGTACAGAACGCTGTATCTCGCTAAATGACATCGTTCTTTAAGGTTTCACGATACTTGCATGCGCTTTACCGAGAATGTCCAAACATAGCAGTTTCGCACTTGTAACGCTACAACACGCAGTATTTGGCTTGTTCATGCCGTTTTGTGTGCTTTCACATTTTACCTATCGCAGTTTCGTACTCGCAATAAAACAACACTATCTCGTTAGATGACGTCGTTTTTGGTGGTTTCACGACGCTACCTAGCTTAAACTAACATAACTCAACCTAACATAACCTTCGCACTTCTATCGTTAGAAAACGTTTTACTCGCTACTTTACATTGCTTTCTACAACATTACGACGGTTTCAAGCGCTTTCACATTAGATATCGCAGTTCCCAACTTGTAAAGGTGAAAAACACTGCATCTCACTAAGTGACATTGTTTAATGCGGTTTTACGACGGTTCATACCTTAACCTAACGTAACCTAACCTAACCTAACCCAACCTAACCTAACATAACCTAACCTAACCTAACCTAACCAAACCTAACCTTCCGTAACCTAACCTAACCTAACCTAACTTAACCTAACCTAACCTAACCTAACCTAACGACGTTTGCAAGCGCTTTCACATTAGATATCGCAGTTCCCGACTTGTAATGGTGAAAAACACTGCATCTCACCAAGTGACATTGTTTATTGCGGTTTTACGACGGTTCATATCTTAACCTAACCTAACAATCGTACTTGTATTGAAAAACGCTCTATTACACTGTTTCGTTCACAATTACGATATTTGCATAACCTCACAGTTTTTCACCAACTTATTGCAGTACAGAACGCTGTATCTCGCTAAATGACATTGTTCTTTAAGGTTTCACGATGCTTGCATGCGCTTTAACGAGAATATCACAATATAGCAGTTTCGCACTTGTAACGGTAGAACACGCAGTATTTGGCTTGTTCATGCCGTTTTGTGTTATTTCACAACATTTCACCTATCGCAGTTTAATACTCGCTATAAAACAACACTATCTCTTTAGATGACGTCGTTTTTGGTAGTTTCACGACGCTACCTAGCCTAAACTAACCTAACCTAACCTAACCTTCGCACTTCTATCGTTAGAAAACGTTTTACTCGCAACTTTACAATGTTTTCTACAAGATTACGACGGTTTCATGCGCTTTCACATTAGATATCGTAGTTCCCGACTTGTAATGTTGAAAAACACTACATCTCACTAAGTGACATTGTTTAATGCGGTTTTACGATGGTTGATATGTCAACCTAACCTAACATTCGCACTTCAATCTAAAGACGCTCAATTACACTGTTTCGTTCACAATTACGATATTTGCTTGACCTCACAGTTTCTCACCAACTTATTACAGTACAGAACGCTGTATCTCGCTAAATGACATCGTTCTTTAAGGTTTCACGATACTTGCATGCGCTTTACCGAGAATGTCACAACATAGCAGTTTCGCACTTGTAACGGTACAACACGCAGTATTTGGCTTGTTCATGCCGTTTTGTGTGCTTTCACAACATTTTACCTATCGCAGTTTCGTACTCGCAATAAACAACACTATCTCGTTAGATGACGTCGTTTTTGGTGGTTTCACGACGCTACCTAGCTTAAACTAACATAACTCAACCTAACATAACCTTCGCACTTCTATCGTTAGAAAACGTTTTACTCGCTACTTTACATTGCTTTCTACAACATTACGACGGTTTCAAGCGCTTTCACATTAGATATCGCAGTTCCCAACTTGTAAAGGTGAAAAACACTGCATCTCACTAAGTGACATTGTTTAATGCGGTTTTACGACGGTTCATACCTTAACCTAACGTAACCTAACCTAACCTAACCTAACCTTACCTAACCTAACCTAACCTAACCTAACCCAACCCAACCCAACCTAACCTAACCTAACCTAACCTAAACTAACCTAACCCAACCTAACCTAACCTAACCTAACCTAACCCAACCCAACCCAACCCAACCTAACCTAACCTAAGCTAACCTAACCAAACCTAACCTAACTTAACCTAACCTAACGTAACCTAACCTAACCTAACCTATTCTAACCTAACCTAACCTAACCTAACCTAACCTAACGTAACCTAACCTAACCTAACCCAACCTAACCAACCCAACCCAACCCAAACCAACAACACCCAACCCAACCTAACCTAACCTAACCTTACCTAACCTAACCAAATTATCCTTACCTAACCTAACCTAACCTAACGTAACCTAACCTAACCTAACCTAACGTAACCTAGCCTAACCTAACGTAACCTAACCTAACCTAACCCAACCTAACCTAACCTAACCTAACCTAACCTAACCCAACTCAACCCAACCTAACCTAATCTAACCTAACCTAACCTAACCTAACCTAACAAAACCTAACCTAACCTAACCTAACCTAACCTAACCTAACGACGGTTGCAAGCGCTTTCACATTAGATATCGCAGTTCCCGACTTTTAATGGTGAAAAACACTGCATCTCACTAATTGACATTGTTTAATGCGGTTTTACGACGGTTCATATCTTAACCTAACCTAACATTCGCACCTGTATCTAAAACCGCTCTATTACACTGTTTTGTTCACAATTACCATATTTCCATAACCTCACAGTTTTTCACCAACTTATTGCAGTACAGAACGTTGTATCTCGCTAAATGACATTGTTCTTTAAGGTTTCACGATGTTTGCATGCGCTTTAACGAGAATATCACAATATAGCAGTTTCGCACTTGTAACGGTAGAGCACGCAGTATTTGGCTTGTTCATGCCGTTTTGTGTGCTTTCACAACATTTCACCTATCGCAGTTTAATACTCGCTATAAAACAACACTATCTCGTTAGATGACGTCGTTTTTGGTAGTTTCACGACGCTACCTAGCTTAAACTAACCTAACCTAACCTAACCTTCGCACTTCTATCGTTAGAAAACGTTTTACTCGCAACTTTACAATGTTTTCTACAAGATTACGACGGTTTCATGCGCTTTCACATTAGATATCGTAGTTCCCGACTTGTAATGTTGAAAAACACTACATCTCACTAAGTGACATTGTTTAATGCGGTTTTACGACGGTTGATATGTCAACCTAACCTAACATTCGCACTTGTATCTTAAGACGCTCAATTACACTGTTTCGTTCACAATTACGATATTTGCTTGACCTCACAGTTTCTCACCAACTTATTACAGTACAGAACGCTGTATCTCGCTAAATGACATCGTTCTTTAAGGTTTCACGATACTTGCATGCGCTTTACCGAGAATGTCAAAACATAGCAGTTTCGCACTTGTAACGGTACAACACGCAGTATTTGGCTTGTTCATGCCGTTTTGTGTGCTTTCACATTTTACCTATCGCAGTTTCGTACTCGCAATAAAACAACACTATCTCGTTAGATGACGTCGTTTTTGGTGGTTTCACGACGCTACCTAGCTTAAACTAACATAACTCAACCTAACATAACCTTCGCACTTCTATCGTTAGAAAACGTTTTACTCGCTACTTTACATTGCTTTCTACAACATTACGACGGTTTCAAGCGCTTTCACATTAGATATCGCAGTTCCCAACTTGTAAAGGTGAAAAACACTGCATCTCACTAAGTGACATTGTTTATTGCGGTTTTACAACGGTTCATACCTTAACCTAACGTAACCTCACCTAACCTAACCCAACCTAACCTAACATAACCTAACCTAACCTAACCTAACCAAACCTAACCTAACGTAACCTAACCTAACCTAACCTAACCTAACCTAACCTAACCTAACGACGTTTGCAAGCGCTTTCACATTAGATATCGCAGTTCCCGACTTGTAATGGTGAAAAACACTGCATCTCACTAAGTGACATTGTTTAATGCGGTTTTACGACGGTTCATATCTTAACCTAACCTAACATTCGTACTTGTATTGAAAAACGCTCTATTACACTGTTTCGTTCACAATTACGATATTTGCATAACCTCACAGTTTTTCACCAACTTATTGCAGTACAGAACGCTGTATCTCGCTAAATGACATTGTTCTTTAAGGTTTCACGATGCTTGCATGCGCTTTAACGAGAATATCACAATATAGCAGTTTCGCACTTGTAACGGTAGAACACGCAGTATTTGGCTTGTTCATGCCGTTTTGTGTGCTTTCACAACATTTCACCTATCGCAGTTTAATACTCGCAATAAAACAACACTATCTCTTTAGATGACGTCGTTTTTGGTAGTTTCACGACGCTACCTAGCCTAAACTAACCTAACCTAACCTAACCTTCGCACTTCTATCGTTAGAAAACGTTTTACTCGCAACTTTACAATGTTTTCTACAAGATTACGACGGTTTCATGCGCTTTCACATTAGATATCGTAGTTCCCGACTTGTAATGTTGAAAAACACTACATATCACTAAGTGACATTGTTTAATGCGGTTTTACGATGGTTGATATGTCAACCTAACCTAACATTCGCACTTGTATCTAAAGACGCTCAATTACACTGTTTCGTTCACAATTACGATATTTGCTTGACCTCATAGTTTCTCACCAACTTATTACAGTACAGAACGCTGTATTTCGTAAATGACATCGTTCTTTAAGGTTTCACGATACTTGCATGCGCTTTACCGAGAATGTCACAACATAGCAGTTTCGCACTTGTAACGGTACAACACGCAGTATTTGGCTTGTTCATGCCGTTTTGTGTGCTTTCACAACATTTTACCTATCGCAGTTTCGTACTCGCAATAAACAACACTATCTCGTTAGATGACGTCGTTTTTGGTGGTTTCACGACGCTACCTAGCTTAAACTAACCTAACCTAACCTAACCTTCGCACTTCTATCGTTAGAAAACGTTTTACTCGCAACTTTACAATGTTTTCTACAAGATTACGACGGTTTCATGCGCTTTCACATTAGATATCGTAGTTCCCGACTTGTAATGTTGAAAAACACTACATATCACTAAGTGACATTGTTTAATGCGGTTTTACGATGATTGATATGTTAACCTAACCTAACATTCGCACTTGTATCTAAAGACGCTCAATTACACTGTTTCGTTCACAATTACGATATTTGCTTGACCTCACAGTTTTTCACCAACTTATTGCAGTACAGAACGCTGTATCTCGCTAAATGACATTGTTCATTAGGGTTTCACGATGCTTGCATGCGCTTTAACGAGAATATCACAATATAGCAGTTTCGCACTTGTAACGGTAGAACACGCAGTATTTGGCTTGTTCATGCCGTTTTGTGTGCTTTCACAACATTTCACCTATCGCAGTTTAATACTCGCAATAAAACAACACTATCTCTTTAGATGACGTCGTTTTTGGTAGTTTCACGACGCTACCTAGCCTAAACTAACCTAACCTAACCTAACCTTCGCACTTCTATCGTTAGAAAACGTTTTACTCGCAACTTTACAATGTTTTCTACAAGATTACGACGGTTTCATGCGCTTTCACATTAGATATCGTAGTTCCCGACTTGTAATGTTGAAAAACACTACATATCACTAAGTGACATTGTTTAATGCGGTTTTACGACGGTTCATATCTTAACCTAACCTAACATTCGTACTTGTATTGAAAAACGCTCTATTACACTGTTTCGTTCACAATTACGATATTTGCATAACATCACAGTTTTTCACCAACTTATTGCAGTACAGAACGCTGTATCTCGCTAAATGACATTGTTCTTTAAGGTTTCACGATGCTTGCATGCGCTTTAACGAGAATATCACAATATAGCAGTTTCGCACTTGTAACGGTAGAACACGCAGTATTTGGCTTGTTCATGCCGTTTTGTGTGCTTTCACAACATTTCACCTATCGCAGTTTAATACTCGCAATAAAACAACACTATCTCTTTAGATGACGTCGTTTTTGGTAGTTTCACGACGCTACCTAGCCTAAACTAACCTAACCTAACCTAACCTTCGCACTTCTATCGTTAGAAAACGTTTTACTCGCATCTTTACAATGTTTTCTACAAGATTACGACGGTTTCATGCGCTTTCACATTAGATATCGTAGTTCCCGACTTGTAATGTTGAAAAACACTACATATCACTAAGTGACATTGTTTAATGCGGTTTTACGATGGTTGATATGTCAACCTAACCTAACATTCGCACTTGTATCTAAAGACGCTCAATTACACTGTTTCGTTCACAATTACGATATTTGCTTGACCTCACAGTTTCTCACCAACTTATTACAGTACAGAACGCTGTATCTCGCTAAATGACATCGTTCTTTAAGGTTTCACGATACTTGCATGCGCTTTACCGAGAATATCACAATATAGCAGTTTCGCACTTGTAACGGTAGAACACGCAGTATTTGGCTTGTTCATGCCGTTTTGTGTGCTTTCACAACATTTTACCTATCGCAGTTTCGTACTCGCAATAAACAACACTATCTCGTTAGATGACGTCGTTTTTGGTGGTTTCACGACGCTACCTAGCTTAAACTAACATAACTCAACCTAACATAACCTTCGCACTTCTATCGTTAGAAAACGTTTTACTCGCTACTTTACATTGCTTTCTACAACATTACGACGGTTTCAAGCGCTTTCACATTAGATATCGCAGTTCCCAACTTGTAAAGGTGAAAAACACTGCATCTCACTAAGTGACATTGTTTAATGCGGTTTTACGACGGTTCATACCTTAACCTAACGTAACCTAACCTAACCTAACCTAACCTTACCTAACCTAACCTAACCTAACCTAACCCAACCCAACCCAACCTAACCTAACCTAACCTAACCTAAACTAACCTAACCCAACCTAACCTAACCTAACCTAACCTAACCCAACCCAACCCAACCTAACCTAACCTAAGCTAACCTAACCAAACCTAACCTAACTTAACCTAACCTAACGTAACCTAACCTAACCTAACCTATTCTAACCTAACCTAACCTAACCTAACCTAACCTAACGTAACCTAACCTAACCTAACCCAACCTAACCCAACCCAACCCAACCCAAACCAACAACACCCAACCCAACCTAACCTAACCTAACCAAATTATCCTTACCTAACCTAACCTAACCTAACGTAACCTAACCTAACCTAACCTAACCTAACGTAACCTAGCCTAACCTAACGTAACCTAACCTAACCTAACCCAACCTAACCTAACCTAACCTAACCTAACCCAACTCAACCCAACCTAACCTAATCTAACCTAACCTAACCTAACCTAACCTAACAAAACCTAACCTAACCTAACCTAACCTAACCTAACCTAACGACGGTTGCAAGCGCTTTCACATTAGATATCACAGTTCCCGACTTTTAATGGTGAAAAACACTGCATCTCACTAATTGACATTGTTTAATGCGGTTTTACGACGGTTCATATCTTAACCTAACCTAACATTCGCACCTGTATCTAAAACCGCTCTATTACACTGTTTTGTTCACAATTACCATATTTCCATAACCTCACAGTTTTTCACCAACTTATTGCAGTACAGAACGTTGTATCTCGCTAAATGACATTGTTCTTTAAGGTTTCACGATGTTTGCATGCGCTTTAACGAGAATATCACAATATAGCAGTTTCGCACTTGTAACGGTAGAGCACGCAGTATTTGGCTTGTTCATGCCGTTTTGTGTGCTTTCACAACATTTCACCTATCGCAGTTTAATACTCGCTATAAAACAACACTATCTCGTTAGATGACGTCGTTTTTGGTAGTTTCACGACGCTACCTAGCTTAAACTAACCTAACCTAACCTAACCTTCGCACTTCTATCGTTAGAAAACGTTTTACTCGCAACTTTACAATGTTTTCTACAAGATTACGACGGTTTCATGCGCTTTCACATTAGATATCGTAGTTCCCGACTTGTAATGTTGAAAAACACTACATCTCACTAAGTGACATTGTTTAATGCGGTTTTACGACGGTTGATATGTCAACCTAACCTAACATTCGCACTTGTATCTTAAGACGCTCAATTACACTGTTTCGTTCACAATTACAATATTTGCTTGACCTCACAGTTTCTCACCAACTTATTACAGTACAGAACGCTGTATCTCGCTAAATGACATCGTTCTTTAAGGTTTCACGATACTTGCATGCGCTTTACCGAGAATGTCAAAACATAGCAGTTTCGCACTTGTAACGGTACAACACGCAGTATTTGGCTTGTTCATGCCGTTTTGTGTGCTTTCACATTTTACCTATCGCAGTTTCGTACTCGCAATAAAACAACACTATCTCGTTAGATGACGTCGTTTTTGGTAGTTTCACGACGCTACCTAGCTTAAACTAACCTAACCTAACCTAACCTTCGCACTTCTATCGTTAGAAAACGTTTTACTCGCAACTTTACAATGTTTTCTACAAGATTACGACGGGTTCATGCGCTTTCACATTAGATATCGTAGTTCCCGACTTGTAATGGTGAAAAACACTGCATCTCACTAAGTGACATTGTTTAATGCGGTTTTACGACGGTTCATATCTTAACCTAACCTAACATTCGTACTTGTATTGAAAAACGCTCTATTACACTGTTTCGTTCACAATTACGATATTTGCATAACCTCACAGTTTTTCACCAACTTATTGCAGTACAGAACGCTGTATCTCGCTAAATGACATTGTTCTTTAAGGTTTCACGATGCTTGCATGCGCTTTAACGAGAATATCACAATATAGCAGTTTCGCACTTGTAACGGTAGAACACGCAGTATTTGGCTTGTTCATGCCGTTTTGTGTGCTTTCACAACATTTCACCTATCGCAGTTTAATACTCGCAATAAAACAACACTATCTCTTTAGATGACGTCGTTTTTGGTAGTTTCACGACGCTACCTAGCCTAAACTAACCTAACCTAACCTAACCTTCGCACTTCTATCGTTAGAAAACGTTTTACTCGCAACTTTACAATGTTTTCTACAAGATTACGACGGTTTCATGCGCTTTCACATTAGATATCGTAGTTCCCGACACTTAATGTTGAAAAACACTACATATCACTAAGTGACATTGTTTAATGCGGTTTTACGATGGTTGATATGTCAACCTAACCTAACATTCGCACTTGTATCTAAAGACGCTCAATTACACTGTTTCGTTCACAATTACGATATTTGCTTGACCTCATAGTTTCTCACCAACTTATTACAGTACAGAACGCTGTATCTCGCTAAATGACATCGTTCTTTAAGGTTTCACGATACTTGCATGCGCTTTACCGAGAATGTCACAACATAGCAGTTTCGCACTTGTAACGGTACAACACGCAGTATTTGGCTTGTTCATGCCGTTTTGTGTGCTTTCACAACATTTTACCTATCGCAGTTTAATACTCGCTATAAAACAACACTATCTCGTTAGATGACGTCGTTTTTGGTAGTTTCACGACGCTACCTAGCTTAAACTAACCTAACCTAACCTAACGACGGTTGCAAGCGCTTTCACATTAGATATCGCAGTTCCCGACTTTTTCAATTTTTTTTTTCAATTTCTTTATTTATTTACCAGACCAAACTGGAAGGTCGCCAAGGCTAAAAGCCGTGAGAAACGGCTTGACAAAGGCCCTGGTGACCTGAAATATACACATGGCAGTAGTGCGGAAATGATTACAAGTACATAACATGCAAGTACAATAAAAAAAAAAATATGAACAATACACAAATTCAAAAATGATTTTTTAACTGATTATTTTACAATACCTGTTATAAAATGTGTAAAAAAGGGTTTTCAATAAGCAAAATACACCATGCACAGACAAATCGTATACATTGACACTTATCAACCTAAAAAGAAACATATATACATTTATGTGAAAACACATACATTCATATCGCTAATACAGCGCAAGATAACGAGATATAAACATGATACAATTTATTTACACTGGACTGGACTAGGAATGTTCCTATGGAGCCAGAGAGCAGAAATGTGAGTGTAGTTGTTTTTTGTTGCAGGAGATTGTACTTTCGTGCGTGTTAAGTGTTGTGGGAACGTTGTAGGCCAAGGCTTGGTGTCTATATGTAGTGCGGAAACGCGGTACGAACCAAATATCTGTATTTCTTGTAGGAAACGTAATGACACGACGCTGTAGGCATGACAGTAATCTAATGAAGTTGGAGAACTCCTTATTCGAGAAATAAAGTGTGTGCAATAAGCGAAATGTGTAAAGGTTGTCAGCTCGTATTATATTAAATTCTTGGAAAGCTCCACGCGTCGTTCCGAACGGTTCAATATTTCCAATCTGGCGGACTATTTTTTTTTGCAAAGTAATGACTTTATTGATGTTTGCTTTGCTTGTCGTGGCCCATACAAGGCTGCAATACATTAGATGTGAATTAAATAGCGCATAATATATCTGAAGTTTCACTTTGAGCGGCAAAATGTTCCGGCAACGAGACATCACTCCTGTTACCGAAGAAAGCTTTTTACAAACAAAATTTACATGTGTATCCCAGCCTAGATTGGAGGAAAAATAAACTCCGAGTATTTTGTAGCTATCAACAATATCAATCGGCACTGATTCAAGAACTAAAGGTTGATGGGTAGCGAGTACTTTATTTTTGGCACGAAAAACAATGGCTTTGGTTTTATTTGGATTAATTTTAAGCTGGTTCATTCTGGACCATGACGAAATTCTTGAAAGTATATCATTTGCTTTGCTTACAATGTCATCTAAGTTAACGCCATCAAGGATTATTGTTGAATCGTCCGCATATATGACGTATTTAACTGTTGTGTCCAGTTGAACAATGTCATTAATGTAAACATTGAACATCAGCGGACCAAGTATACTGCCTTGCGGCACACCACGAGTGAGGGGCAAGAATGACGAGCTATTTTCATTAATGTAAACACTTTGGCACCTATTGCTAAGATATGATCGAATTAAAGATTTGGCAACACCCCGAATGCCATTTGATTCTAATTTGTCTAACAATATATTATGATGAAGCGAGTCAAATGCCTTACTGAAATCTAGAAATATGCTGAGTGTGAATTTATTTTGTTCAAAGTTATGAAGTATAGCTTCCTTTAATGTCAACAATGCAGTTTCAGTGGACTTGCCGCTTATAAAGCCAAACTGCGCATCTGTTAACACATTGTGTTTATTAAAAAATTTCGTTATGCGGACATGAATAATTTTTTCTAAACATTTAGAGAAGACAGGAAGGACCGATATAGGCCTGTAGTTACTTTCACTGTTGCGGTCACCACCCTTAAAAATGACTGATACACGAGCTTTCTTCATGGCTTCTGGAAAAACACCATGTTCAAGAACTAAGTTATATATATAGGTTAGTACACTACTAAGTAAATATAAAACGTGTTTTATTGGTGTGATCTGCAGGTCATCGGCATCAAGAGATTTAGTACTATTTAGATGCTTGAAGATTTCGCATACTTCACTTTCGTTTGTTGGGTCAAGAAAGATACTTTGGCTCACGTTACTGCATCCGGCGACAAAATCCGCGTTATCATTGCACAACGCTACTGCATTTATGAAGTAGTTATTAAAATGATCTGCGAGTGCTGCACCTCTAAAATCTTTACCCCCAAAGGTTATAGACTCAGGCAAAGCATTTTTATTATCACGACCGAGTATGGTATTAATTAGCTTCCACGTAGCACTTGAACGTTGCCGATTGGCATGTACAAAGATACGCTGATAGTAGGCTTTCTTGGCACGTTGAAGTTCAGCGTTTAATCTATTGCGAAGCTTTTTAAATTCTTTCAAAGTTTCAGCAGAGCGCGTACGTAGAAAAGTGTGATAGCAGATGTTTTTACGCTTTATCATACTCAAATGCTCGCGAGTGACCCAGGGTTTCCTTGCCTTTCTTGCAGATTTTAATGTTTTGAATGGAAAATGTTTTGCGTAAATGCGTCGAAAAGTTTGGATGAATGCATCATATGCGTTATCGGCATTTTTCTCCTTAAATACAGATGACCAGTTTTGTTTGGATATATCGAGCGTAAAAGCTTCAAGACTTCGAGATGTGATATGCTGTATGGTAGGCAGCACCCGCCGCGTCCCTTTATCAAGAGGTTTGCAAAAATAGCTCATAAACACGGGACAGTGGTCACTAATATCAGATGTTATTGTGCCTGCGCTATAAATTACTGTGTCAATATTGGTAATGACAAGATCCAGTGCTGATGAAGTGGAGCATGTAATTCGTGTTGGCGTATTAATTAGATTTTTAAAACCACTCGAGAGCAAAAGGTTATTTAGCTCGCGGGTGACACAGTTTTCCTCCAGTAGGTTAATATTAAAATCTCCTGCAGAAATAAGGAGGAAATTATTACAACAAGCATACTCCAAGAAGTTCTCGTAAAATTGCATGAAACTTGCCATGCTTCCATTTGGCGGTCGGTAGATTACCGAGATAAGCTCATCTTTAAACTGGACTGTAAGTATTTCATATTCATCTGTTATCTTACTGAATTCAGGGACGATGTGGCAAATCTTTTTTGTCGTAACAAGCAAAGCAACCCCTCTCCTTTAATGGTGAAAAACACTGCATCTCACTAATTGACATTGTTTAATGCGGTTTTACGACGGTTCATATCTTAACCTAACCTAACATTCGCACTTGTATCTAAAACCACTCTATTACACTGTTTTGTTCACAATTACCATATTTGCATAACCTCACAGTTTTTCACCAACTTATTGCAGTACAGAACGTTGTATCTCGCTAAATGACATTGTTCTTTAAGGTTTCACGATGCTTGCATGCGCTTTAACGAGAATATCACAATATAGCAGTTTCGCACTTGTAACGGTAGAACACGCAGTATTTGGCTTGTTCATGCCGTTTTGTGTGCTTTCACAACATTTCACCTATCGCAGTTTAATACTCGCTATAAAACAACACTATCTCGTTAGATGACGTCGTTTTTGGTGGTTTCACGACGCTACCTAGCTTAAACTAACATAACTCAACCTAACATAACCTTCGCACTTCTATCGTTAGAAAACGTTTTACTCGCTACTTTACATTGCTTTCTACAACATTACGACGGTTTCAAGCGCTTTCACATTAGATATCGCAGTTCCCAACTTGTAAAGGTGAAAAACACTGCATCTCACTAAGTGACATTGTTTAATGCGGTTTTACGACGGTTCATACCTTAACCTAACGTAACCTAACCTAACCTAACCCAACCTAACCTAACATAACCTAACCTAACCTAACCTAACCAAACCTAACCTTCCGTAACCTAACCTAACCTAACCTAACTTAACCTAACCTAACCTAACCTAACCTAACGACGTTTGCAAGCGCTTTCACATTAGATATCGCAGTTCCCGACTTGTAATGGTGAAAAACACTGCATCTCACCAAGTGACATTGTTTATTGCGGTTTTACGACGGTTCATATCTTAACCTAACCTAACAATCGTACTTGTATTGAAAAACGCTCTATTACACTGTTTCGTTCACAATTACGATATTTGCATAACCTCACAGTTTTTCACCAACTTATTGCAGTACAGAACGCTGTATCTCGCTAAATGACATTGTTCTTTAAGGTTTCACGATGCTTGCATGCGCTTTAACGAGAATATCACAATATAGCAGTTTCGCACTTGTAACGGTAGAACACGCAGTATTTGGCTTGTTCATGCCGTTTTGTGTTATTTCACAACATTTCACCTATCGCAGTTTAATACTCGCTATAAAACAACACTATCTCTTTAGATGACGTCGTTTTTGGTAGTTTCACGACGCTACCTAGCCTAAACTAACCTAACCTAACCTAACCTTCGCACTTCTATCGTTAGAAAACGTTTTACTCGCAACTTTACAATGTTTTCTACAAGATTACGACGGTTTCATGCGCTTTCACATTAGATATCGTAGTTCCCGACTTGTAATGTTGAAAAACACTACATCTCACTAAGTGACATTGTTTAATGCGGTTTTACGATGGTTGATATGTCAACCTAACCTAACATTCGCACTTCAATCTAAAGACGCTCAATTACACTGTTTCGTTCACAATTACGATATTTGCTTGACCTCACAGTTTCTCACCAAATTATTACAGTACAGAACGCTGTATCTCGCTAAATGACATCGTTCTTTAAGGTTTCACGATACTTGCATGCGCTTTACCGAGAATGTCACAACATAGCAGTTTCGCACTTGTAACGGTACAACACGCAGTATTTGGCTTGTTCATGCCGTTTTGTGTGCTTTCACAACATTTTACCTATCGCAGTTTCGTACTCGCAATAAACAACACTATCTCGTTAGATGACGTCGTTTTTGGTGGTTTCACGACGCTACCTAGCTTAAACTAACATAACTCAACCTAACATAACCTTCGCACTTCTATCGTTAGAAAACGTTTTACTCGCTACTTTACATTGCTTTCTACAACATTACGACGGTTTCAAGCGCTTTCACATTAGATATCGCAGTTCCCAACTTGTAAAGGTGAAAAACACTGCATCTCACTAAGTGACATTGTTTAATGCGGTTTTACGACGGTTCATACCTTAACCTAACGTAACCTAACCTAACCTAACCTAACCTTACCTAACCTAACCTAACCTAACCTAACCCAACCCAACCCAACCTAACCTAACCTAACCTAACCTAAACTAACCTAACCCAACCTAACCTAACCTAACCTAACCTAACCCAACCCAACCCAACCCAACCTAACCTAACCTAAGCTAACCTAACCAAACCTAACCTAACTTAACCTAACCTAACGTAACCTAACCTAACCTAACCTATTCTAACCTAACCTAACCTAACCTAACCTAACCTAACCTAACGTAACCTAACCTAACCTAACCCAACCTAACCAACCCAACCCAACCCAAACCAACAACACCCAACCCAACCTAACCTAACCTAACCTTACCTAACCTAACCAAATTATCCTTACCTAACCTAACCTAACCTAACGTAACCTAACCTAACCTAACCTAACCTAACGTAACCTAGCCTAACCTAACGTAACCTAACCTAACCTAACCCAACCTAACCTAACCTAACCTAACCTAACCCAACTCAACCCAACCTAACCTAATCTAACCTAACCTAACCTAACCTAACCTAACAAAACCTAACCTAACCTAACCTAACCTAACCTAACCTAACGACGGTTGCAAGCGCTTTCACATTAGATATCGCAGTTCCCGACTTTTAATGGTGAAAAACACTGCATCTCACTAATTGACATTGTTTAATGCGGTTTTACGACGGTTCATATCTTAACCTAACCTAACATTCGCACCTGTATCTAAAACCGCTCTATTACACTGTTTTGTTCACAATTACCATATTTCCATAACCTCACAGTTTTTCACCAACTTATTGCAGTACAGAACGTTGTATCTCGCTAAATGACATTGTTCTTTAAGGTTTCACGATGTTTGCATGCGCTTTAACGAGAATATCACAATATAGCAGTTTCGCACTTGTAACGGTAGAGCACGCAGTATTTGGCTTGTTCATGCCGTTTTGTGTGCTTTCACAACATTTCACCTATCGCAGTTTAATACTCGCTATAAAACAACACTATCTCGTTAGATGACGTCGTTTTTGGTAGTTTCACGACGCTACCTAGCTTAAACTAACCTAACTTAACCTAACCTTCGCACTTCTATCGTTAGAAAACGTTTTACTCGCAACTTTACAATGTTTTCTACAAGATTACGACGGTTTCATGCGCTTTCACATTAGATATCGTAGTTCCCGACTTGTAATGTTGAAAAACACTACATCTCACTAAGTGACATTGTTTAATGCGGTTTTACGACGGTTGATATGTCAACCTAACCTAACATTCGCACTTGTATCTTAAGACGCTCAATTACACTGTTTCGTTCACAATTACGATATTTGCTTGACCTCACAGTTTCTCACCAACTTATTACAGTACAGAACGCTGTATCTCGCTAAATGACATCGTTCTTTAAGGTTTCACGATACTTGCATGCGCTTTACCGAGAATGTCAAAACATAGCAGTTTCGCACTTGTAACGGTACAACACGCAGTATTTGGCTTGTTCATGCCGTTTTGTGTGCTTTCACATTTTACCTATCGCAGTTTCGTACTCGCAATAAAACAACACTATCTCGTTAGATGACGTCGTTTTTGGTGGTTTCACGACGCTACCTAGCTTAAACTAACATAACTCAACCTAACATAACCTTCGCACTTCTATCGTTAGAAAACGTTTTACTCGCTACTTTACATTGCTTTCTACAACATTACGACGGTTTCAAGCGCTTTCACATTAGATATCGCAGTTCCCAACTTGTAAAGGTGAAAAACACTGCATCTCACTAAGTGACATTGTTTATTGCGGTTTTACAACGGTTCATACCTTAACCTAACGTAACCTCACCTAACCTAACCCAACCTAACCTAACATAACCTAACCTAACCTAACCTAACCAAACCTAACCTAACGTAACCTAACCTAACCTAACCTAACCTAACCTAACCTAACCTAACGACGTTTGCAAGCGCTTTCACATTAGATATCGCAGTTCCCGACTTGTAATGGTGAAAAACACTGCATCTCACTAAGTGACATTGTTTAATGCGGTTTTACGACGGTTCATATCTTAACCTAACCTAACATTCGTACTTGTATTGAAAAACGCTCTATTACACTGTTTCGTTCACAATTACGATATTTGCATAACCTCACAGTTTTTCACCAACTTATTGCAGTACAGAACGCTGTATCTCGCTAAATGACATTGTTCTTTAAGGTTTCACGATGCTTGCATGCGCTTTAACGAGAATATCACAATATAGCAGTTTCGCACTTGTAACGGTAGAACACGCAGTATTTGGCTTGTTCATGCCGTTTTGTGTGCTTTCACAACATTTCACCTATCGCAGTTTAATACTCGCAATAAAACAACACTATCTCTTTAGATGACGTCGTTTTTGGTAGTTTCACGACGCTACCTAGCCTAAACTAACCTAACCTAACCTAACCTTCGCACTTCTATCGTTAGAAAACGTTTTACTCGCAACTTTACAATGTTTTCTACAAGATTACGACGGTTTCATGCGCTTTCACATTAGATATCGTAGTTCCCGACTTGTAATGTTGAAAAACACTACATATCACTAAGTGACATTGTTTAATGCGGTTTTACGATGGTTGATATGTCAACCTAACCTAACATTCGCACTTGTATCTAAAGACGCTCAATTACACTGTTTCGTTCACAATTACGATATTTGCTTGACCTCATAGTTTCTCACCAACTTATTACAGTACACAACGCTGTATCTCGCTAAATGACATCGTTCTTTAAGGTTTCACGATACTTGCATGCGCTTTACCGAGAATGTCACAACATAGCAGTTTCGCACTTGTAACGGTACAACACGCAGTATTTGGCTTGTTCATGCCGTTTTGTGTGCTTTCACAACATTTTACCTATCGCAGTTTCGTACTCGCAATAAACAACACTATCTCGTTAGATGACGTCGTTTTTGGTGGTTTCACGACGCTACCTAGCTTAAACTAACCTAACCTAACCTAACCTTCGCACTTCTATCGTTAGAAAACGTTTTACTCGCAACTTTACAATGTTTTCTACAAGATTACGACGGTTTCATGCGCTTTCACATTAGATATCGTAGTTCCCGACTTGTAATGTTGAAAAACACTACATATCACTAAGTGACATTGTTTAATGCGGTTTTACGATGATTGATATGTCAACCTAACCTAACATTCGCACTTGTATCTAAAGACGCTCAATTACACTGTTTCGTTCACAATTACGATATTTGCTTGACCTCACAGTTTTTCACCAACTTATTGCAGTACAGAACGCTGTATCTCGCTAAATGACATTGTTCATTAGGGTTTCACGATGCTTGCATGCGCTTTAACGAGAATATCACAATATAGCAGTTTCGCACTTGTAACGGTAGAACACGCAGTATTTGGCTTGTTCATGCCGTTTTGTGTGCTTTCACAACATTTCACCTATCGCAGTTTAATACTCGCAATAAAACAACACTATCTCTTTAGATGACGTCGTTTTTGGTAGTTTCACGACGCTACCTAGCCTAAACTAACCTAACCTAACCTAACCTTCGCACTTCTATCGTTAGAAAACGTTTTACTCGCAACTTTACAATGTTTTCTACAAGATTACGACGGTTTCATGCGCTTTCACATTAGATATCGTAGTTCCCGACTTGTAATGTTGAAAAACACTACATATCACTAAGTGACATTGTTTAATGCGGTTTTACGACGGTTCATATCTTAACCTAACCTAACATTCGTACTTGTATTGAAAAACGCTCTATTACACTGTTTCGTTCACAATTACGATATTTGCATAACATCACAGTTTTTCACCAACTTATTGCAGTACAGAACGCTGTATCTCGCTAAATGACATTGTTCTTTAAGGTTTCACGATGCTTGCATGCGCTTTAACGAGAATATCACAATATAGCAGTTTCGCACTTGTAACGGTAGAACACGCAGTATTTGGCTTGTTCATGCCGTTTTGTGTGCTTTCACAACATTTCACCTATCGCAGTTTAATACTCGCAATAAAACAACACTATCTCTTTAGATGACGTCGTTTTTGGTAGTTTCACGACGCTACCTAGCCTAAACTAACCTAACCTAACCTAACCTTCGCACTTCTATCGTTAGAAAACGTTTTACTCGCATCTTTACAATGTTTTCTACAAGATTACGACGGTTTCATGCGCTTTCACATTAGATATCGTAGTTCCCGACTTGTAATGTTGAAAAACACTACATATCACTAAGTGACATTGTTTAATGCGGTTTTACGATGGTTGATATGTCAACCTAACCTAACATTCGCACTTGTATCTAAAGACGCTCAATTACACTGTTTCGTTCACAATTACGATATTTGCTTGACCTCACAGTTTCTCACCAACTTATTACAGTACAGAACGCTGTATCTCGCTAAATGACATCGTTCTTTAAGGTTTCACGATACTTGCATGCGCTTTACCGAGAATATCACAATATAGCAGTTTCGCACTTGTAACGGTAGAACACGCAGTATTTGGCTTGTTCATGCCGTTTTGTGTGCTTTCACAACATTTTACCTATCGCAGTTTCGTACTCGCAATAAACAACACTATCTCGTTAGATGACGTCGTTTTTGGTGGTTTCACGACGCTACCTAGCTTAAACTAACATAACTCAACCTAACATAACCTTCGCACTTCTATCGTTAGAAAACGTTTTACTCGCTACTTTACATTGCTTTCTACAACATTACGACGGTTTCAAGCGCTTTCACATTAGATATCGCAGTTCCCAACTTGTAAAGGTGAAAAACACTGCATCTCACTAAGTGACATTGTTTAATGCGGTTTTACGACGGTTCATACCTTAACCTAACGTAACCTAACCTAACCTAACCTAACCTTACCTAACCTAACCTAACCTAACCTAACCCAACCCAACCCAACCTAACCTAACCTAACCTAACCTAAACTAACCTAACCCAACCTAACCTAACCTAACCTAACCTAACCCAACCCAACCCAACCCAACCTAACCTAACCTAAGCTAACCTAACCAAACCTAACCTAACTTAACCTAACCTAACCTAACCTATTCTAACCTAACCTAACCTAACCTAACCTAACGTAACCTAACCTAACCTAACCCAACCTAACCCAACCCAACCCAACCCAAACCAACAACACCCAACCCAACCTAACCTAACCTAACCAAATTATCCTTACCTAACCTAACCTAACCTAACGTAACCTAACCTAACCTAACCTAACCTAACGTAACCTAGCCTAACCTAACGTAACCTAACCTAACCTAACCCAACCTAACCTAACCTAACCTAACCTAACCCAACTCAACCCAACCTAACCTAATCTAACCTAACCTAACCTAACCTAACAAAACCTAACCTAACCTAACCTAACCTAACCTAACCTAACGACGGTTGCAAGCGCTTTCACATTAGATATCACAGTTCCCGACTTTTAATGGTGAAAAACACTGCATCTCACTAATTGACATTGTTTAATGCGGTTTTACGACGGTTCATATCTTAACCTAACCTAACATTCGCACCTGTATCTAAAACCGCTCTATTACACTGTTTTGTTCACAATTACCATATTTCCATAACCTCACAGTTTTTCACCAACTTATTGCAGTACAGAACGTTGTATCTCGCTAAATGACATTGTTCTTTAAGGTTTCACGATGTTTGCATGCGCTTTAACGAGAATATCACAATATAGCAGTTTCGCACTTGTAACGGTAGAGCACGCAGTATTTGGCTTGTTCATGCCGTTTTGTGTGCTTTCACAACATTTCACCTATCGCAGTTTAATACTCGCTATAAAACAACACTATCTCGTTAGATGACGTCGTTTTTGGTAGTTTCACGACGCTACCTAGCTTAAACTAACCTAACCTAACCTAACCTTCGCACTTCTATCGTTAGAAAACGTTTTACTCGCAACTTTACAATGTTTTCTACAAGATTACGACGGTTTCATGCGCTTTCACATTAGATATCGTAGTTCCCGACTTGTAATGTTGAAAAACACTACATCTCACTAAGTGACATTGTTTAATGCGGTTTTACGACGGTTGATATGTCAACCTAACCTAACATTCGCACTTGTATCTTAAGACGCTCAATTACACTGTTTCGTTCACAATTACGATATTTGCTTGACCTCACAGTTTCTCACCAACTTATTACAGTACAGAACGCTGTATCTCGCTAAATGACATCGTTCTTTAAGGTTTCACGATACTTGCATGCGCTTTACCGAGAATGTCAAAACATAGCAGTTTCGCACTTGTAACGGTACAACACGCAGTATTTGGCTTGTTCATGCCGTTTTGTGTGCTTTCACATTTTACCTATCGCAGTTTCGTACTCGCAATAAAACAACACTATCTCGTTAGATGACGTCGTTTTTGGTAGTTTCACGACGCTACCTAGCTTAAACTAACCTAACCTAACCTAACCTTCGCACTTCTATCGTTAGAAAACGTTTTACTCGCAACTTTACAATGTTTTCTACAAGATTACGACGGTTTCATGCGCTTTCACATTAGATATCGTAGTTCCCGACTTGTAATGGTGAAAAACACTGCATCTCACTAAGTGACATTGTTTAATGCGGTTTTACGACGGTTCATATCTTAACCTAACCTAACATTCGTACTTGTATTGAAAAACGCTCTATTACACTGTTTCGTTCACAATTACGATATTTGCATAACCTCACAGTTTTTCACCAACTTATTGCAGTACAGAACGCTGTATCTCGCTAAATGACATTGTTCTTTAAGGTTTCACGATGCTTGCATGCGCTTTAACGAGAATATCACAATATAGCAGTTTCGCACTTGTAACGGTAGAACACGCAGTATTTGGCTTGTTCATGCCGTTTTGTGTGCTTTCACAACATTTCACCTATCGCAGTTTAATACTCGCAATAAAACAACACTATCTCTTTAGATGACGTCGTTTTTGGTAGTTTCACGACGCTACCTAGCCTAAACTAACCTAACCTAACCTAACCTTCGCACTTCTATCGTTAGAAAACGTTTTACTCGCAACTTTACAATGTTTTCTACAAGATTACGACGGTTTCATGCGCTTTCACATTAGATATCGTAGTTCCCGACACTTAATGTTGAAAAACACTACATATCACTAAGTGACATTGTTTAATGCGGTTTTACGATGGTTGATATGTCAACCTAACCTAACATTCGCACTTGTATCTAAAGACGCTCAATTACACTGTTTCGTTCACAATTACGATATTTGCTTGACCTCATAGTTTCTCACCAACTTATTACAGTACAGAACGCTGTATCTCGCTAAATGACATCGTTCTTTAAGGTTTCACGATACTTGCATGCGCTTTACCGAGAATGTCACAACATAGCAGTTTCGCACTTGTAACGGTACAACACGCAGTATTTGGCTTGTTCATGCCGTTTTGTGTGCTTTCACAACATTTTACCTATCGCAGTTTCGTACTCGCAATAAACAACACTATCTCGTTAGATGACGTCGTTTTTGGTGGTTTCACGACGCTACCTAGCTTAAACTAACCTAACCTAACCTAACCTTCGCACTTCTATCGTTAGAAAACGTTTTACTCGCAACTTTACAATGTTTTCTACAAGATTACGACGGTTTCATGCGCTTTCACATTAGATATCGTAGTTCCCGACTTGTAATGTTGAAAAACACTACATATCACTAAGTGACATTGTTTAATGCGGTTTTACGATGATTGATATGTCAACCTAACCTAACATTCGCACTTGTATCTAAAGACGCTCAATTACACTGTTTCGTTCACAATTACGATATTTGCTTGACCTCACAGTTTTTCACCAACTTATTGCAGTACAGAACGCTGTATCTCGCTAAATGACATTGTTCATTAGGGTTTCACGATGCTTGCATGCGCTTTAACGAGAATATCACAATATAGCAGTTTCGCACTTGTAACGGTAGAACACGCAGTATTTGGCTTGTTCATGCCGTTTTGTGTGCTTTCACAACATTTCACCTATCGCAGTTTAATACTCGCAATAAAACAACACTATCTCTTTAGATGACGTCGTTTTTGGTAGTTTCACGACGCTACCTAGCCTAAACTAACCTAACCTAACCTAACCTTCGCACTTCTATCGTTAGAAAACGTTTTACTCGCAACTTTACAATGTTTTCTACAAGATTACGACGGTTTCATGCGCTTTCACATTAGATATCGTAGTTCCCGACTTGTAATGTTGAAAAACACTACATATCACTAAGTGACATTGTTTAATGCGGTTTTACGACGGTTCATATCTTAACCTAACCTAACATTCGTACTTGTATTGAAAAACGCTCTATTACACTGTTTCGTTCACAATTACGATATTTGCATAACATCACAGTTTTTCACCAACTTATTGCAGTACAGAACGCTGTATCTCGCTAAATGACATTGTTCTTTAAGGTTTCACGATGCTTGCATGCGCTTTAACGAGAATATCACAATATAGCAGTTTCGCACTTGTAACGGTAGAACACGCAGTATTTGGCTTGTTCATGCCGTTTTGTGTGCTTTCACAACATTTCACCTATCGCAGTTTAATACTCGCAATAAAACAACACTATCTCTTTAGATGACGTCGTTTTTGGTAGTTTCACGACGCTACCTAGCCTAAACTAACCTAACCTAACCTAACCTTCGCACTTCTATCGTTAGAAAACGTTTTACTCGCATCTTTACAATGTTTTCTACAAGATTACGACGGTTTCATGCGCTTTCACATTAGATATCGTAGTTCCCGACTTGTAATGTTGAAAAACACTACATATCACTAAGTGACATTGTTTAATGCGGTTTTACGATGGTTGATATGTCAACCTAACCTAACATTCGCACTTGTATCTAAAGACGCTCAATTACACTGTTTCGTTCACAATTACGATATTTGCTTGACCTCACAGTTTCTCACCAACTTATTACAGTACAGAACGCTGTATCTCGCTAAATGACATCGTTCTTTAAGGTTTCACGATACTTGCATGCGCTTTACCGAGAATATCACAATATAGCAGTTTCGCACTTGTAACGGTAGAACACGCAGTATTTGGCTTGTTCATGCCGTTTTGTGTGCTTTCACAACATTTTACCTATCGCAGTTTCGTACTCGCAATAAACAACACTATCTCGTTAGATGACGTCGTTTTTGGTGGTTTCACGACGCTACCTAGCTTAAACTAACATAACTCAACCTAACATAACCTTCGCACTTCTATCGTTAGAAAACGTTTTACTCGCTACTTTACATTGCTTTCTACAACATTACGACGGTTTCAAGCGCTTTCACATTAGATATCGCAGTTCCCAACTTGTAAAGGTGAAAAACACTGCATCTCACTAAGTGACATTGTTTAATGCGGTTTTACGACGGTTCATACCTTAACCTAACGTAACCTAACCTAACCTAACCTAACCTTACCTAACCTAACCTAACCTAACCTAACCCAACCCAACCCAACCTAACCTAACCTAACCTAACCTAAACTAACCTAACCCAACCTAACCTAACCTAACCTAACCTAACCCAACCCAACCCAACCCAACCTAACCTAACCTAAGCTAACCTAACCAAACCTAACCTAACTTAACCTAACCTAACGTAACCTAACCTAACCTAACCTATTCTAACCTAACCTAACCTAACCTAACCTAACCTAACGTAACCTAACCTAACCTAACCCAACCTAACCCAACCCAACCCAACCCAAACCAACAACACCCAACCCAACCTAACCTAACCTAACCAAATTATCCTTACCTAACCTAACCTAACCTAACGTAACCTAACCTAACCTAACCTAACCTAACGTAACCTAGCCTAACCTAACGTAACCTAACCTAACCTAACCCAACCTAACCTAACCTAACCTAACCTAACCCAACTCAACCCAACCTAACCTAATCTAACCTAACCTAACCTAACCTAACCTAACAAAACCTAACCTAACCTAACCTAACCTAACCTAACCTAACGACGGTTGCAAGCGCTTTCACATTAGATATCACAGTTCCCGACTTTTAATGGTGAAAAACACTGCATCTCACTAATTGACATTGTTTAATGCGGTTTTACGACGGTTCATATCTTAACCTAACCTAACATTCGCACCTGTATCTAAAACCGCTCTATTACACTGTTTTGTTCACAATTACCATATTTCCATAACCTCACAGTTTTTCACCAACTTATTGCAGTACAGAACGTTGTATCTCGCTAAATGACATTGTTCTTTAAGGTTTCACGATGTTTGCATGCGCTTTAACGAGAATATCACAATATAGCAGTTTCGCACTTGTAACGGTAGAGCACGCAGTATTTGGCTTGTTCATGCCGTTTTGTGTGCTTTCACAACATTTCACCTATCGCAGTTTAATACTCGCTATAAAACAACACTATCTCGTTAGATGACGTCGTTTTTGGTAGTTTCACGACGCTACCTAGCTTAAACTAACCTAACCTAACCTAACCTTCGCACTTCTATCGTTAGAAAACGTTTTACTCGCAACTTTACAATGTTTTCTACAAGATTACGACGGTTTCATGCGCTTTCACATTAGATATCGTAGTTCCCGACTTGTAATGTTGAAAAACACTACATCTCACTAAGTGACATTGTTTAATGCGGTTTTACGACGGTTGATATGTCAACCTAACCTAACATTCGCACTTGTATCTTAAGACGCTCAATTACACTGTTTCGTTCACAATTACGATATTTGCTTGACCTCACAGTTTCTCACCAACTTATTACAGTACAGAACGCTGTATCTCGCTAAATGACATCGTTCTTTAAGGTTTCACGATACTTGCATGCGCTTTACCGAGAATGTCAAAACATAGCAGTTTCGCACTTGTAACGGTACAACACGCAGTATTTGGCTTGTTCATGCCGTTTTGTGTGCTTTCACATTTTACCTATCGCAGTTTCGTACTCGCAATAAAACAACACTATCTCGTTAGATGACGTCGTTTTTGGTAGTTTCACGACGCTACCTAGCTTAAACTAACCTAACCTAACCTAACCTTCGCACTTCTATCGTTAGAAAACGTTTTACTCGCAACTTTACAATGTTTTCTACAAGATTACGACGGTTTCATGCGCTTTCACATTAGATATCGTAGTTCCCGACTTGTAATGGTGAAAAACACTGCATCTCACTAAGTGACATTGTTTAATGCGGTTTTACGACGGTTCATATCTTAACCTAACCTAACATTCGTACTTGTATTGAAAAACGCTCTATTACACTGTTTCGTTCACAATTACGATATTTGCATAACCTCACAGTTTTTCACCAACTTATTGCAGTACAGAACGCTGTATCTCGCTAAATGACAGTGTTCTTTAAGGTTTCACGATGCTTGCATGCGCTTTAACGAGAATATCACAATATAGCAGTTTCGCACTTGTAACGGTAGAACACGCAGTATTTGGCTTGTTCATGCCGTTTTGTGTGCTTTCACAACATTTCACCTATCGCAGTTTAATACTCGCAATAAAACAACACTATCTCTTTAGATGACGTCGTTTTTGGTAGTTTCACGACGCTACCTAGCCTAAACTAACCTAACCTAACCTAACCTTCGCACTTCTATCGTTAGAAAACGTTTTACTCGCAACTTTACAATGTTTTCTACAAGATTACGACGGTTTCATGCGCTTTCACATTAGATATCGTAGTTCCCGACACTTAATGTTGAAAAACACTACATATCACTAAGTGACATTGTTTAATGCGGTTTTACGATGGTTGATATGTCAACCTAACCTAACATTCGCACTTGTATCTAAAGACGCTCAATTACACTGTTTCGTTCACAATTACGATATTTGCTTGACCTCATAGTTTCTCACCAACTTATTACAGTACAGAACGCTGTATCTCGCTAAATGACATCGTTCTTTAAGGTTTCACGATACTTGCATGCGCTTTACCGAGAATGTCACAACATAGCAGTTTCGCACTTGTAACGGTACAACACGCAGTATTTGGCTTGTTCATGCCGTTTTGTGTGCTTTCACAACATTTTACCTATCGCAGTTTCGTACTCGCAATAAACAACACTATCTCGTTAGATGATGTCGTTTTTGGTGGTTTCACGACGCTACCTAGCTTAAACTAACCTAACCTAACCTAACCTTCGCACTTCTATCGTTAGAAAACGTTTTACTCGCAACTTTACAATGTTTTCTACAAGATTACGACGGTTTCATGCGCTTTCACATTAGATATCGTAGTTCCCGACTTGTAATGTTGAAAAACACTACATATCACTAAGTGACATTGTTTAATGCGGTTTTACGATGATTGATATGTCAACCTAACCTAACATTCGCACTTGTATCTAAAGACGCTCAATTACACTGTTTCGTTCACAATTACGATATTTGCTTGACCTCACAGTTTTTCACCAACTTATTGCAGTACAGAACGCTGTATCTCGCTAAATGACATTGTTCATTAGGGTTTCACGATGCTTGCATGCGCTTTAACGAGAATATCACAATATAGCAGTTTCGCACTTGTAACGGTAGAACACGCAGTATTTGGCTTGTTCATGCCGTTTTGTGTGCTTTCACAACATTTCACCTATCGCAGTTTAATACTCGCAATAAAACAACACTATCTCTTTAGATGACGTCGTTTTTGGTAGTTTCACGACGCTACCTAGCCTAAACTAACCTAACCTAACCTAACCTTCGCACTTCTATCGTTAGAAAACGTTTTACTCGCAACTTTACAATGTTTTCTACAAGATTACGACGGTTTCATGCGCTTTCACATTAGATATCGTAGTTCCCGACTTGTAATGTTGAAAAACACTACATATCACTAAGTGACATTGTTTAATGCGGTTTTACGACGGTTCATATCTTAACCTAACCTAACATTCGTACTTGTATTGAAAAACGCTCTATTACACTGTTTCGTTCACAATTACGATATTTGCATAACATCACAGTTTTTCACCAACTTATTGCAGTACAGAACGCTGTATCTCGCTAAATGACATTGTTCTTTAAGGTTTCACGATGCTTGCATGCGCTTTAACGAGAATATCACAATATAGCAGTTTCGCACTTGTAACGGTAGAACACGCAGTATTTGGCTTGTTCATGCCGTTTTGTGTGCTTTCACAACATTTCACCTATCGCAGTTTAATACTCGCAATAAAACAACACTATCTCTTTAGATGACGTCGTTTTTGGTAGTTTCACGACGCTACCTAGCCTAAACTAACCTAACCTAACCTAACCTTCGCACTTCTATCGTTAGAAAACGTTTTACTCGCATCTTTACAATGTTTTCTACAAGATTACGACGGTTTCATGCGCTTTCACATTAGATATCGTAGTTCCCGACTTGTAATGTTGAAAAACACTACATATCACTAAGTGACATTGTTTAATGCGGTTTTACGATGGTTGATATGTCAACCTAACCTAACATTCGCACTTGTATCTAAAGACGCTCAATTACACTGTTTCGTTCACAATTACGATATTTGCTTGACCTCACAGTTTCTCACCAACTTATTACAGTACAGAACGCTGTATCTCGCTAAATGACATCGTTCTTTAAGGTTTCACGATACTTGCATGCGCTTTACCGAGAATGTCACAACATAGCAGTTTCGCACTTGTAACGGTACAACACGCAGTATTTGGCTTGTTCATGCCGTTTTGTGTGCTTTCACAACATTTTACCTATCGCAGCTTCGTACTCGAAATAAACAACACTATCTCGTTAGATGACGTCGTTTTTGGTGGTTTCACGACGCTACCTAGCTTAAACTAACATAACTCAACCTAACATAACCTTCGCACTTCTATCGTTAGAAAACGTTTTACTCGCTACTTTACATTGCTTTCTACAACATTACGACGGTTTCAAGCGCTTTCACATTAGATATCGCAGTTCCGAACTTGTAAAGGTGAAAAACACTGCATCTCACTAAGTGACATTGTTTAATGCGGTTTTAGCGCGGTTCGTATCTTAACCTAACCTAACCTAACCTAACCTAACCCAACCTAACCTAACATAACCTAACCTAACCTAACATAACCAAACCTAACCTAACGTAACCTAACCTAACCTAACCTAACCTAACCTAACGACGTTTGCAAGCGCTTTCACATTAGATATCGCAGTTCCCGACTTGTAATGGTGAAAAACACTGCATCTCACTAAGTGACATTGTTTAATGCGGTTTTACGACGGTTCATATCTTAACCTAACCTAACATTCGTACTTGTATGGAAAAACGCTCTATTACACTGTTTCGTTCACAATTACGATATTTGCATAACCTCACAGTTTTTCACCAACTTATTGCAGTACAGAACGCTGTATCTCGCTAAATGACATCGTTCTTTAAGGTTTCACGATGCTTGCATGCGCTTTAACAAGAATATCACATTATAGCAGTTTCGCACTTGTAACGGTACAACACGCAGTATCTGGCTTGTTCAAGCCGTTTTGTGTACTTTCACAACATTTCACCTATTGCAGTTACGTACATGCAATAAAACAACGCTATCTCGTTAGTTGACGTCCTTTTTGGTGGTCTCACGACGCTACATAGCTTAAACTAACATAACTCAAGCTAACCTTCGCACTTCTATCGTTAGAAAACGTTTTACTCGCTACTTTACATTGCTTTCTACAACATTACGACGGTTTCAAGCGCTTTCACATTAGATATCGCAGTTCCCAACTTGTAAAGGTGAAAAACACTGCATCTCACTAAGTGACATTGTTTAATGCGGTTTTACGACGGTTCATACCTTAACCTAACGTAACCTAACCTAACCTAACCTAACCTTACCTAACCTAACCTAACCTAACCTAACCCAACCCAACCCAACCTAACCTAACCTAACCTAACCTAAACTAACCTAACCCAACCTAACCTAACCTAACCTAACCTAACCCAACCCAACCCAACCCAACCTAACCTAACCTAAGCTAACCTAACCAAACCTAACCTAACTTAACCTAACCTAACGTAACCTAACCTAACCTAACCTATTCTAACCTAACCTAACCTAACCTAACCTAACCTAACGTAACCTAACCTAACCTAACCCAACCTAACCCAACCCAACCCAACCCAAACCAACAACACCCAACCCAACCTAACCTAACCTAACCAAATTATCCTTACCTAACCTAACCTAACCTAACGTAACCTAACCTAACCTAACCTAACCTAACGTAACCTAGCCTAACCTAACGTAACCTAACCTAACCTAACCCAACCTAACCTAACCTAACCTAACCT
The DNA here is from genome assembly GCF_043290135.1 of Rhipicephalus microplus. Classification (NCBI taxonomy): domain Eukaryota; kingdom Metazoa; phylum Arthropoda; class Arachnida; order Ixodida; family Ixodidae; genus Rhipicephalus; species Rhipicephalus microplus. The sequence goes on from NW_027464668.1 coordinate 833,434, forward strand.
AACCCAACTCAACCCAACCTAACCTAATCTAACCTAACCTAACCTAACCTAACCTAACAAAACCTAACCTAACCTAACCTAACCTAACCTAACCTAACGACGGTTGCAAGCGCTTTCACATTAGATATCACAGTTCCCGACTTTTAATGGTGAAAAACACTGCATCTCACTAATTGACATTGTTTAATGCGGTTTTACGACGGTTCATATCTTAACCTAACCTAACATTCGCACCTGTATCTAAAACCGCTCTATTACACTGTTTTGTTCACAATTACCATATTTCCATAACCTCACAGTTTTTCACCAACTTATTGCAGTACAGAACGTTGTATCTCGCTAAATGACATTGTTCTTTAAGGTTTCACGATGTTTGCATGCGCTTTAACGAGAATATCACAATATAGCAGTTTCGCACTTGTAACGGTAGAGCACGCAGTATTTGGCTTGTTCATGCCGTTTTGTGTGCTTTCACAACATTTCACCTATCGCAGTTTAATACTCGCTATAAAACAACACTATCTCGTTAGATGACGTCGTTTTTGGTAGTTTCACGACGCTACCTAGCTTAAACTAACCTAACCTAACCTAACCTTCGCACTTCTATCGTTAGAAAACGTTTTACTCGCAACTTTACAATGTTTTCTACAAGATTACGACGGTTTCATGCGCTTTCACATTAGATATCGTAGTTCCCGACTTGTAATGTTGAAAAACACTACATCTCACTAAGTGACATTGTTTAATGCGGTTTTACGACGGTTGATATGTCAACCTAACCTAACATTCGCACTTGTATCTTAAGACGCTCAATTACACTGTTTCGTTCACAATTACGATATTTGCTTGACCTCACAGTTTCTCACCAACTTATTACAGTACAGAACGCTGTATCTCGCTAAATGACATCGTTCTTTAAGGTTTCACGATACTTGCATGCGCTTTACCGAGAATGTCAAAACATAGCAGTTTCGCACTTGTAACGGTACAACACGCAGTATTTGGCTTGTTCATGCCGTTTTGTGTGCTTTCACATTTTACCTATCGCAGTTTCGTACTCGCACAAAAACAACACTATCTCGTTAGATGACGTCGTTTTTGGTAGTTTCACGACGCTACCTAGCTTAAACTAACCTAACCTAACCTAACCTTCGCACTTCTATCGTTAGAAAACGTTTTACTCGCAACTTTACAATGTTTTCTACAAGATTACGACGGTTTCATGCGCTTTCACATTAGATATCGTAGTTCCCGACTTGTAATGGTGAAAAACACTGCATCTCACTAAGTGACATTGTTTAATGCGGTTTTACGACGGTTCATATCTTAACCTAACCTAACATTCGTACTTGTATTGAAAAACGCTCTATTACACTGTTTCGTTCACAATTACGATATTTGCATAACCTCACAGTTTTTCACCAACTTATTGCAGTACAGAACGCTGTATCTCGCTAAATGACATTGTTCTTTAAGGTTTCACGATGCTTGCATGCGCTTTAACGAGAATATCACAATATAGCAGTTTCGCACTTGTAACGGTAGAACACGCAGTATTTGGCTTGTTCATGCCGTTTTGTGTGCTTTCACAACATTTCACCTATCGCAGTTTAATACTCGCAATAAAACAACACTATCTCTTTAGATGACGTCGTTTTTGGTAGTTTCACGACGCTACCTAGCCTAAACTAACCTAACCTAACCTAACCTTCGCACTTCTATCGTTAGAAAACGTTTTACTCGCAACTTTACAATGTTTTCTACAAGATTACGACGGTTTCATGCGCTTTCACATTAGATATCGTAGTTCCCGACACTTAATGTTGAAAAACACTACATATCACTAAGTGACATTGTTTAATGCGGTTTTACGATGGTTGATATGTCAACCTAACCTAACATTCGCACTTGTATCTAAAGACGCTCAATTACACTGTTTCGTTCACAATTACGATATTTGCTTGACCTCATAGTTTCTCACCAACTTATTACAGTACAGAACGCTGTATCTCGCTAAATGACATCGTTCTTTAAGGTTTCACGATACTTGCATGCGCTTTACCGAGAATGTCACAACATAGCAGTTTCGCACTTGTAACGGTACAACACGCAGTATTTGGCTTGTTCATGCCGTTTTGTGTGCTTTCACAACATTTTACCTATCGCAGTTTCGTACTCGCAATAAACAACACTATCTCGTTAGATGACGTCGTTTTTGGTGGTTTCACGACGCTACCTAGCTTAAACTAACCTAACCTAACCTAACCTTCGCACTTCTATCGTTAGAAAACGTTTTACTCGCAACTTTACAATGTTTTCTACAAGATTACGACGGTTTCATGCGCTTTCACATTAGATATCGTAGTTCCCGACTTGTAATGTTGAAAAACACTACATATCACTAAGTGACATTGTTTAATGCGGTTTTACGATGATTGATATGTCAACCTAACCTAACATTCGCACTTGTATCTAAAGACGCTCAATTACACTGTTTCGTTCACAATTACGATATTTGCTTGACCTCACAGTTTTTCACCAACTTATTGCAGTACAGAACGCTGTATCTCGCTAAATGACATTGTTCATTAGGGTTTCACGATGCTTGCATGCGCTTTAACGAGAATATCACAATATAGCAGTTTCGCACTTGTAACGGTAGAACACGCAGTATTTGGCTTGTTCATGCCGTTTTGTGTGCTTTCACAACATTTCACCTATCGCAGTTTAATACTCGCAATAAAACAACACTATCTCTTTAGATGACGTCGTTTTTGGTAGTTTCACGACGCTACCTAGCCTAAACTAACCTAACCTAACCTAACCTTCGCACTTCTATCGTTAGAAAACGTTTTACTCGCAACTTTACAATGTTTTCTACAAGATTACGACGGTTTCATGCGCTTTCACATTAGATATCGTAGTTCCCGACTTGTAATGTTGAAAAACACTACATATCACTAAGTGACATTGTTTAATGCGGTTTTACGACGGTTCATATCTTAACCTAACCTAACATTCGTACTTGTATTGAAAAACGCTCTATTACACTGTTTCGTTCACAATTACGATATTTGCATAACATCACAGTTTTTCACCAACTTATTGCAGTACAGAACGCTGTATCTCGCTAAATGACATTGTTCTTTAAGGTTTCACGATGCTTGCATGCGCTTTAACGAGAATATCACAATATAGCAGTTTCGCACTTGTAACGGTAGAACACGCAGTATTTGGCTTGTTCATGCCGTTTTGTGTGCTTTCACAACATTTCACCTATCGCAGTTTAATACTCGCAATAAAACAACACTATCTCTTTAGATGACGTCGTTTTTGGTAGTTTCACGACGCTACCTAGCCTAAACTAACCTAACCTAACCTAACCTTCGCACTTCTATCGTTAGAAAACGTTTTACTCGCATCTTTACAATGTTTTCTACAAGATTACGACGGTTTCATGCGCTTTCACATTAGATATCGTAGTTCCCGACTTGTAATGTTGAAAAACACTACATATCACTAAGTGACATTGTTTAATGCGGTTTTACGATGGTTGATATGTCAACCTAACCTAACATTCGCACTTGTATCTAAAGACGCTCAATTACACTGTTTCGTTCACAATTACGATATTTGCTTGACCTCACAGTTTCTCACCAACTTATTACAGTACAGAACGCTGTATCTCGCTAAATGACATCGTTCTTTAAGGTTTCACGATACTTGCATGCGCTTTACCGAGAATGTCACAACATAGCAGTTTCGCACTTGTAACGGTACAACACGCAGTATTTGGCTTGTTCATGCCGTTTTGTGTGCTTTCACAACATTTTACCTATCGCAGTTTCGTACTCGAAATAAACAACACTATCTCGTTAGATGACGTCGTTTTTGGTGGTTTCACGACGCTACCTAGCTTAAACTAACATAACTCAACCTAACATAACCTTCGCACTTCTATCGTTAGAAAACGTTTTACTCGCTACTTTACATTGCTTTCTACAACATTACGACGGTTTCAAGCGCTTTCACATTAGATATCGCAGTTCCGAACTTGTAAAGGTGAAAAACACTGCATCTCACTAAGTGACATTGTTTAATGCGGTTTTAGCGCGGTTCGTATCTTAACCTAACCTAACCTAACCTAACCTAACCCAACCTAACCTAACATAACCTAACCTAACCTAACATAACCAAACCTAACCTAACGTAACCTAACCTAACCTAACCTAACCTAACCTAACGACGTTTGCAAGCGCTTTCACATTAGATATCGCAGTTCCCGACTTGTAATGGTGAAAAACACTGCATCTCACTAAGTGACATTGTTTAATGCGGTTTTACGACGGTTCATATCTTAACCTAACCTAACATTCGTACTTGTATGGAAAAACGCTCTATTACACTGTTTCGTTCACAATTACGATATTTGCATAACCTCACAGTTTTTCACCAACTTATTGCAGTACAGAACGCTGTATCTCGCTAAATGACATCGTTCTTTAAGGTTTCACGATGCTTGCATGCGCTTTAACAAGAATATCACATTATAGCAGTTTCGCACTTGTAACGGTACAACACGCAGTATCAGCTTGTTCAAGCCGTTTTGTGTACTTTCACAACATTTCACCTATTGCAGTTACGTACATGCAATAAAACAACGCTATCTCGTTAGTTGACGTCCTTTTTGGTGGTCTCACGACGCTACATAGCTTAAACTAACATAACTCAAGCTAACCTTCGCACTTCTATCGTTAGAAAACGTTTTACTCGCAACTTTACAATGTTTTCTACAAGATTACGACGGTTTCATGCGCTTTCACATTAGATATCGTAGTTCCCGACTTGTAATGTTGAAAAACACTACATCTCACTAAGTGACATTGTTTAATGCGGTTTTACGACGGTTGATATCTCAACCTAACCTAACATTCGCACTTGTATCTAAATACGCTCAATTACACTGTTTCGTTCACAATTACGATATTTGCTTGACCTCACAGTTTCTCACCAACTTATTACAGTTCAGAACGCTGTATCTCGCTAAATGACATCGTTCTTTAAGGTTTCACGATACTTGCATGCGCTTTAACGAGAATATCACAATAAAGCAGTTTCGCACTTGTAACGGCACAAGACGCAGTATCTGGCTAGTTCATGCCATTTTGTGTGCTTTCCCAATATTTCACCTATCGCAGTTTCGTACTCGCAATAAAACAACACTATCTCGTTAGATGACATCGTTTTTGGCGGTTTCACGACGCTACCTAGCTCAAACTAACCGAACCTTCGCACTTCTATCGTTAGAAAACGTTTTATTCGCTACTTTACAATGTTTTCTGCAAGATAACGACGGTTTCATGCGCTTTCACATTAGATATCGTAGTTCCCGACTTGTAATGTTGAAAAACACTACATCTCACTAAGTGACATTGTTTAATGCGGTTTTACGACGGTTGATATGTCAACCTAACCTAACATTCGCACTTGTATCTAAAGACGCTCAATTACACTGTTTCGTTCACAATTACGATATTTGCTTGACCTCACAGTTTCTCACCAACTTATTACAGTACAGAACGCTGTATCTCGCTAAATGACATCGTTCTTTAAGGTTTCACGATACTTGCATGCGCTTTACCAGGAATGTCACAACATAGCAGTTTCGCACTTGTAACGGTACAACACGCAGTATTTGGCTTGTTCATGCCGTTTTGTGTGCTTTCACAACATTTCACCTATCGCAGTTTCGTACTCGCAATGAACAACACTATCTCGTTAGATGACGTCGTTTTTGGTGGTTTCACGACGCTACCTAGCTTAAACTAACATAACTCAACCTAACATAACCTTCGCACTTCTATCGTTAGAAAACGTTTTACTCGCTACTTTACATTGCTTTCTACAACATTACGACGGTTTCAAGCGCTTTCACATTAGATATCGCAGTTCCCAACTTTTAAAGGTGAAAAACACTGCATCTCACTAAGTGACATTGTTTAATGCCGGTTTAGCGCGGTTCATATCTTAACCTAACCTAACCTAAGCTAACCTAACCTAACCTAACATAACCTAACCTAACCTAACCTAACCAAACCTAACCTAACGTAACCTAACCTAACCTAACCTAACCTAACCTAACGACGTTTGCAAGCGCTTTCACATTAGATATGGCAGTTCCCGACTTGTAATGGTGAAAAACACTGCATCTCACTAAGTGACATTGTTTAATGCGGTTTTACGACGGCTCATATCTTAACCTAACCTAACATTCGTACTTGTATTGAAAAACGCTCTATTACACTGTTTCGTTCACAATTACGATATTTGCATATCCTCACAGTTTTTCGCCAACTTATTGCAGTACAGAACGCTGTATCTCGCTAAATGACATTGTTCTTTAAGGTTTCACGATGCTTGCATGCGCTTTAACGAGAATATCACAATATAGCAGTTTCGCACTTGTAACGGTAGAACACGCAGTATTTGGCTTGTTCATGCCGTTTTGTGTGCTTTCACATTTCACCTATCGCAGTTTAATACTCGCAATAAAAGAACACTATCTCTTTAGATGACGTCGTTTTTGGTAGTTTCACGACGCTACCTAGCCTAAACTAACCTAACCTAACCTAACCTTCGCACTTCTATCGTTAGAAAACGTTTTACTCGCAACTTTACAATGTTTTCTAGAAGATTACGACGGTTTCATGCGCTTTCACATTAGATATCGTAGTTCCCGACTTGTAATGTTGAAAAACACTACATCTCACTAAGTGACATTGTTTAATGCGGTTTTACGATGGTTGATATGTCAACCTAACCTAACATTCGCACTTGTATCTAAAGACGCTCAATTACACTGTTTCGTTCACAATTACGATATTTGCTTGACCTCACAGTTTCTCACCAACTTATTACAGTACAGAACGCTGTATCTCGCTAAATGACATCGTTCTTTAAGGTTTCACGATACTCTCATGCGCTTTACCGAGAATGTCACAACATAGCAGTTTCGCACTTGTAACGGTACAACACGCAGTATTTGGCTTGTTCATGTCGTTTTGTGTGCTTTCACAACATTTCACCTATCGCAGTTTCGTACTCGCAATAAACAACACTATCTCGTTAGATGACGTCGTTTTTGGTGGTTTCACGACGCTACCTAGCTTAAACTAACATAACTCAACCTAACATAACCTTCGCACTTCTATCGTTAGAAAACGTTTTACTCGCTACTTTACATTGCTTTCTACAACATTACGACGGTTTCAAGCGATTTCACATTAGATATCGCAGTTCCCAACTTGTAAAGGTGAAAAACACTGCATCTCACTAAGTGACATTGTTTAATGCGGTTTTAGCGCGGTTCATATCTTAACCTAACCTAACCTAACCTAACCTAACCTAACCCAACCTAACCTAACATAACCAAACCTAACCTAACCTAACCAAACCTAACCTTACGTAACCTAACCTAACCTAACCTAACCTAACCTAACCTAACCTAACCTAACGACGTTTGCAAGCGCTTTCACATTAGATATCGCAGTTCCCGACTTGTAATGGTGAAAAACACTGCATCTCACTAAGTGCCATTGTTTAATGCGGTTTTACGACGGTTCATATCTTAACCTAACCTAACATTCGTACTTGTATGGAAAAACGCTCTATTACACTGTTTCGTTCACAATTACGATATTTGCATAACCTCACAGTTTTTCACCAACTTATTGCAGTACAGAACGCTGTATCCCGCTAAATGACATCGTTCTTTAAGGTTTCACGATGCTTGCATGCGCTTTAACAAGAATATCACATTATAGCAGTTTCGCACTTGTAACGGTACAACACGCAGGATCTGGCTTGTTCAAGCCGTTTTGTGTACTTTCACAACATTTCACCTATTGCAGTTACGTACATGCAATAAAACAACGCTATCTCGTTAGTTGACGTCCTTTTTGGTGGTCTCACGACGCTACATAGCTTAAACTAACATAACTCAAGCTAACCTTCGCACTTCTATCGTTAGAAAACGTTTTACTCGCAACTTTACAATGTTTTCTACAAGATTACGACGGTTTCATGCGCTTTCACATTAGATATCGTAGTTCCCGACTTGTAATGTTGAAAAACACTACATCTCACTAAGTGACATTGTTTAATGCGGTTTTACGACGGTTGATATCTCAACCTAACCTAACATTCGCACTTGTATCTAAATACGCTCAATTACACTGTTTCGTTCACAATTACGATATTTGCTTGACCTCACAGTTTCTCACCAACTTATTACAGTTCAGAACGCTGTATCTCGCTAAATGACATCGTTCTTTAAGGTTTCACGATGCTTGCATGCGCTTTAACGAGAATATCACAACATAGCAGTTTCGCACTTGTAACGGTACAACACGCAGTATTTGGCTTGTTCATGCCGTTTTGTGTGCTTTCACAACATTTCACCTATCGCAGTTTCGTACTCGCAATAAAACAACACTATCTCGTTAGATGACGTTGTTTTTGGTAGTTTCACGACGCCACCTAGCTTAAACTAACATAACTCAACCTAACATAACCTTCGCACTTCTATCGTTAGAAAACGTTATACTCGCTACTTTACATTGCTTTCTACAACATTACGACGGTTTCAAGCGCTTTCACATTAGATATCACAGTTCCCAACTTGTAAAGATGAAAAACACTGCATCTCACTAAGTGACATTGTTTAATGCGGTTTTACGATGGTTCATACCTTAACCTAACGTAACCTAACCTAACCTAACCTAACCTTACCTAACCTAACCTAACCTAACCCAACCCGACCCGACCCAACCTAACCTAACCTAACCTAAACTAAACTAACCTAACCCAACCTAACCTAACCTAACCTAACCTAACCCAACCCAACCCAACCCAATCTAACCTAACCTAAGCTAACCTAACCTAACCTAACCAAACCTAACCTAACCTAACTTAACCTAACCTAACGTAACTTAACCTAACCTAACCTATTCTAACGTAACCTAACCTTACCTGACCTAACCTAACCTAACGTAACCTAACCTAACCTAACATTACCTAACGTAACCTAACCTAACCTAACCTAACCTAACCCAACCTAACCCAACCCAACCCAACCCAACACCCAACCCAACCTAACCTAACCTTACTTAACCTAACCAAATTATCCTTACCTAACCTAACCTAACCTAACGTAACCTAACCTAACCTAACCTAACGTAACCTAACCTAACCTAACGTAACCTAACCTAACCTAACCTAACCCAACCTAACCTAACCTAACCTAACCTAACCCAACTCAACCCAACCTAACCTAATCTAACCTAACCTAACCTAACCAAACCTAACCTAACCTAACCTAACGACGGTTGCAAGCGCTTTCACATTAGATATCGCAGTTCCCCACTTTTAATGGTGAAAAACACTGCATCTCACTAATTGACATTGTTTAATGCGGTTTTACGACGGTTCATATCTTAACCTAACCTAACATTCGCACTTGTATCTAAAAACGCTCTATTACACTGTTTTGTTCACAATTACGATATTTGCATAACCTCACAGTTTTTCACCAACTTATTGCAGTACAGAACGCTGTATCTTCCTAAATGACATTGTTTTTTAAGGTTTCACGATGCTTGCATGCGCTTTAACGAGAATATCACAATATAGCAGTTTCGCACTTGTAACGGTAGAACACGCAGTATTTGGCTTGTTCATTCCGTTTTGTGTGCTTTCACAACATTTCACCTATCGCAGTTTAATACTCGCAATAAAACAACACTATCTCGTTAGATTACGTCGTTTTTGGTAGTTTCACGACGCTACCTAGCTTAACCTAACCTAACCTAACCTAACCTTCGCACTTCTATCGTTAGAAAACGTTTTATTCGCAACTTTACAATGTTTTCTACAAGATTACGACGGTTTCATGCGCTTTCACATTAGATATCGTAGTTCCCGACTTGTAATGTTGAAAAACACTACATCTCACTAAGTGAGATTGTTTAATGCGGTTTTACGACGGTTGATATGTCAACCTAACCTAACATTCGCACTTGTATCTAAAGACGCTCAATTACACTGTTTCGTTCACAATTACGATATTTGCTTGACCTCACAGTTTCTCACCAACTTATTACAGTACAGAACGCTGTATCTCGCTAAATGACATCGTTCTTTAAGGTTTCACGATACTTGCATGCGCTTTACCGAGAATGTCACAACATAGCAGTTTCGCACTTGTAACGGTACAACACGCAGTATTTGGCTTGTTCATGTCGTTTTGTGTGCTTTCACAACATTTTACCTATCGCAGTTTCGTACTCGCAATAAAACAACACTATCTCGTTAGATGACGTCGTTTTTGGTGGTTTCACGACGCTACCTAGCTTAAACTAACATAACTCAACCTAACATAACCTTCGCACTTCTATCGTTAGAAAACGTTTTACTCGCTACTTTACATTGCTTTCTACAACATTACGACGGTTTCAAGTGCTTTCACTGTAGATATCGCAGTTCCCAACTTGTAAAGGTGAAAAACACTGCATCTCACTAAGTGACATTGTTTAATGCGGTTTTACGACGGTTCATACCTTAACCTAACGTAACCTAACCTAACCTAACCCAACCTAACCTAACATAACCTAACCTAACCTAACCTAACCAAACCTAACCTAACGTAACCTAACCTAACCTAACCTAACCTAACCTAACCTAACGACGTTTGCAAGCGCTTTCACATTAGATATCGCAGTTCCCGACTTTTAAGGGTGAAAAACACTGCATCTCACTAATTGACATTTGTTTAATGCGGTTTTACGACGGTTCATATCTTAACCTAACCTAACATTCGCACTTGTATCTAAAAACGCTCTATTACACTGTTTTGTTCACAATTACCATATTTGCATAACCTCACAGTTTCTCACCAACTTATTGCAGTACAGAACGTTGTATCTCGCTAAATGACATCGTTCTTTAAGGTTTCACGATACTCTCATGCGCTTTACCGAGAATGTCACAACATAGCAGTTTCGCACTTGTAACGGTACAACACGCAGTATTTGGCTTGTTCATGCCGTTTTGTGTGCTTTCACAACATTTCACCTATCGCAGTTTCGTACTCGCAATAAACAAAACTATCTCGTTAGATGACGTCGTTTTTGGTGGTTTCACGACGCTACCTAGCTTAAACTAACATAACTCAACCTAACATAACCTTCGCACTTCTATCGTTAGAAAACGTTTTACTCGCTACTTTACATTGCTTTCTACAACATTACGACGGTTTCAAGCGATTTCACATTAGATATCGCAGTTCCCAACTTGTAAAGGTGAAAAACACTGCATCTCACTAAGTGACATTGTTTAATGCGGTTTTAGCGCGGTTCATATCTTAACCTAACCTAACCTAACCTAACCTAACCTAACCTAACCCAACCTAACCTAACATAACCAAACCTAACCTAACCTAACCAAACCTAACCTTACGTAACCTAACCTAACCTAACCTAACCTAACCTAACCTAACCTAACGACGTTTGCAAGCGCTTTCACATTAGATATCGCAGTTCCCGACTTGTAATGGTGAAAAACACTGCATCTCACTAAGTGCCATTGTTTAATGCGGTTTTACGACGGTTCATATCTTAACCTAACCTAACATTCGTACTTGTATGGAAAAACGCTCTATTACACTGTTTCGTTCACAATTACGATATTTGCATAACCTCACAGTTTTTCACCAACTTATTGCAGTACAGAACGCTGTATCCCGCTAAATGACATCGTTCTTTAAGGTTTCACGATGCTTGCATGCGCTTTAACAAGAATATCACATTATAGCAGTTTCGCACTTGTAACGGTACAACACGCAGTATCTGGCTTGTTCAAGCCGTTTTGTGTACTTTCACAACATTTCACCTATTGCAGTTACGTACATGCAATAAAACAACGCTATCTCGTTAGTTGACGTCCTTTTTGGTGGTCTCACGACGCTACATAGCTTAAACTAACATAACTCAAGCTAACCTTCGCACTTCTATCGTTAGAAAACGTTTTACTCGCAACTTTACAATGTTTTCTACAAGATTACGACGGTTTCATGCGCTTTCACATTAGATATCGTAGTTCCCGACTTGTAATGTTGAAAAACACTACATCTCACTAAGTGACATTGTTTAATGCGGTTTTACGACGGTTGATATCTCAACCTAACCTAACATTCGCACTTGTATCTAAATACGCTCAATTACACTGTTTCGTTCACAATTACGATATTTGCTTGACCTCACAGTTTCTCACCAACTTATTACAGTTCAGAACGCTGTATCTCGCTAAATGACATCGTTCTTTAAGGTTTCACGATGCTTGCATGCGCTTTAACGAGAATATCACAACATAGCAGTTTCGCACTTGTAACGGTACAACACGCAGTATTTGGCTTGTTCATGCCGTTTTGTGTGCTTTCACAACATTTCACCTATCGCAGTTTCGTACTCGCAATAAAACAACACTATCTCGTTAGATGACGTTGTTTTTGGTAGTTTCACGACGCCACCTAGCTTAAACTAACATAACTCAACCTAACATAACCTTCGCACTTCTATCGTTAGAAAACGTTATACTCGCTACTTTACATTGCTTTCTACAACATTACGACGGTTTCAAGCGCTTTCACATTAGATATCACAGTTCCCAACTTGTAAAGATGAAAAACACTGCATCTCACTAAGTGACATTGTTTAATGCGGTTTTACGATGGTTCATACCTTAACCTAACGTAACCTAACCTAACCTAACCTAACCTTACCTAACCTAACCTAACCTAACCCAACCCGACCCGACCCAACCTAACCTAACCTAACCTAAACTAAACTAACCTAACCCAACCTAACCTAACCTAACCTAACCTAACCCAACCCAACCCAACCCAATCTAACCTAACCTAAGCTAACCTAACCTAACCTAACCAAACCTAACCTAACCTAACTTAACCTAACCTAACGTAACTTAACCTAACCTAACCTATTCTAACGTAACCTAACCTTACCTGACCTAACCTAACCTAACGTAACCTAACCTAACCTAACATTACCTAACGTAACCTAACCTAACCTAACCTAGCCTAACGTAACCTAACCTAACCTAACCCAACCTAACCCAACCCAACCCAACCCAACACCCAACCCAACCTAACCTAACCTTACTTAACCTAACCAAATTATCCTTACCTAACCTAACCTAACCTAACGTAACCTAACCTAACCTAACCTAACGTAACCTAACCTAACCTAACGTAACCTAACCTAACCTAACCTAACCCAACCTAACCTAACCTAACCTAACCTAACCCAACTCAACCCAACCTAACCTAATCTAACCTAACCTAACCTAACCAAACCTAACCTAACCTAACCTAACCTAACCTAACCTAACGACGGTTGCAAGCGCTTTCACATTAGATATCGCAGTTCCCCACTTTTAATGGTGAAAAACACTGCATCTCACTAATTGACATTGTTTAATGCGGTTTTACGACGGTTCATATCTTAACCTAACCTAACATTCGCACTTGTATCTAAAAACGCTCTATTACACTGTTTTGTTCACAATTACGATATTTGCATAACCTCACAGTTTTTCACCAACTTATTGCAGTACAGAACGCTGTATCTTCCTAAATGACATTGTTTTTTAAGGTTTCACGATGCTTGCATGCGCTTTAACGAGAATATCACAATATAGCAGTTTCGCACTTGTAACGGTAGAGCACGCAGTATTTGGCTTGTTCATTCCGTTTTGTGAGCTTTCACAACATTTCACCTATCGCAGTTTAATACTCGCAATAAAACAACACTATCTCGTTAGATTACGTCGTTTTTGGTAGTTTCACGACGCTACCTAGCTTAACCTAACCTAACCTAACCTAACCTTCGCACTTCTATCGTTAGAAAACGTTTTATTCGCAACTTTACAATGTTTTCTACAAGATTACGACGGTTTCATGCGCTTTCACATTAGATATCGTAGTTCCCGACTTGTAATGTTGAAAAACACTACATCTCACTAAGTGAGATTGTTTAATGCGGTTTTACGACGGTTGATATGTCAACCTAACCTAACATTCGCACTTGTATCTAAAGACGCTCAATTACACTGTTTCGTTCACAATTACGATATTTGCTTGACCTCACAGTTTCTCACCAACTTATTACAGTACAGAACGCTGTATCTCGCTAAATGACATCGTTCTTTAAGGTTTCACGATACTTGCATGCGCTTTACCGAGAATGTCACAACATAGCAGTTTCGCACTTGTAACGGTACAACACGCAGTATTTGGCTTGTTCATGCCGTTTTGTGTGCTTTCACAACATTTTACCTATCGCAGTTTCGTACTCGCAATAAAACAACACTATCTCGTTAGATGACGTCGTTTTTGGTGGTTTCACGACGCTACCTAGCTTAAACTAACATAACTCAACCTAACATAACCTTCGCACTTCTATCGTTAGAAAACGTTTTACTCGCTACTTTACATTGCTTTCTACAACATTACGACGGTTTCAAGTGCTTTCACTGTAGATATCGCAGTTCCCAACTTGTAAAGGTGAAAAACACTGCATCTCACTAAGTGACATTGTTTAATGCGGTTTTACGACGGTTCATACCTTAACCTAACGTAACCTAACCTAACCTAACCCAACCTAACCTAACATAACCTAACCTAACCTAACCTAACCAAACCTAACCTAACGTAACCTAACCTAACCTAACCTAACCTAACCTAACCTAACGACGTTTGCAAGCGCTTTCACATTAGATATCGCAGTTCCCGACTTTTAAGGGTGAAAAACACTGCATCTCACTAATTGACATTTGTTTAATGCGGTTTTACGACGGTTCATATCTTAACCTAACCTAACATTCGCACTTGTATCTAAAAACGCTCTATTACACTGTTTTGTTCACAATTACCATATTTGCATAACCTCACAGTTTCTCACCAACTTATTGCAGTACAGAACGTTGTATCTCGCTAAATGACATTGTTCTTTAACGTTTCACGATGCTTGCATGCGCTTTAACGAGAATATCACAATATAGCAGTTTCGCACTTGTAACGGTAGAACACGCAGTATTTGGCTTGTTCATGCCGTTTTGTGTGCTTTCACAACATTTCACCTATCGCAGTTTAATACTCGCTATAAAACAACACTATCTCGTTAGATGACATCGTTTTTGGTAGTTTCACGACGCTACCTAGCTTAAACTAACCTAACCTAACCTAACCTTCGCACTTCTATCGTTAGAAAACGTTTTACTCACCACTTTACAATGTTTTCTACAAGATTACGACGGTTTCATGCGCTTTCACATTAGATATCGCAGTTCCCCACTTTTAATGGTGAAAAACACTGCATCTCACTAATTGACATTGTTTAATGCGGTTTTACGACGGTTCATATCTTAACCTAACCTAACATTCGCACTTGTATCTAAAAACGCTCTATTACACTGTTTTGTTCACAATTACGATATTTGCATAACCTCACACTTTTTCACCAACTTATTGCAGTACAGAACGCTGTATCTTCCTAAATGACATTGTTTTTTAAGGTTTCACGATGCTTGCATGCGCTTTAACAAGAATATCACAATATAGCAGTTTCGCACTTGTAACGGTAGAACACGCAGTATTTGGCTTGTTCATGCCGTTTTGTGTGCTTTCACAACATTTCACCTATCGCAGTTTAATACTCGCTATAAAACAACACTATCTCGTTAGATGACGTCGTTTTTGGTAGTTTCACGACGCTACCTAGCTTAACCTAACCTAACCTAACCTAACCTTCGCACTTCTATCGTTAGAAAACGTTTTACTCACAACTTTACAATATTTTCTACAAGATTACGACGGTTTCATGCGCTTTCACATTAGATATCGCAGTTCCCAACTTGTAAAGGTGAAAAACACTGCATCTCACTAAGTGACATTGTTTAATGCGGTTTTAGCGCGGTTCATATCTTAACCTAACCTAACCTAACCTAACCTAACCTAACCCAACCTAACCTAACATAACCTAACCTAACCTAACCTAACCTAACCTAACCAAACCTAACCTAACGTAACCTAACCTAACCTAACCTAACCTAACCTAACGACGTTTGCAAGCGCTTTCACATTAGATATCGCAGTTCCCGACTTGTAATGGTGAAAAACACAGCATCTCACTAAGTGACATTGTTTAATGCGGTTTAGCGCGGTTCATATCTTAACCTAACCTAACCTTACCTAACCCAACCTAACCTAACCTAACCTAACCAAACCTTACCTAACATCCCTAACCTAACCTAACCTAACCTAACCAAACCTAACCTAACCTAACCTAACGTAACCTAACCTAACCTAACCTAACCTAACCTAACGACGTTTGCAAGCGCTTTCACATTAGATATCGCAGTTCCCGACTTGTAATGGTGAAAAACACTGCATCTCATCAAGTGACATTGTTTAATGCGGTTTTACGACGGTTCATATCTTAACCTAACCTAAAATTCGCACTTGTAATAAAAAACGCTCTATTACACTGTTTCGTTCACAATTAGGATATTTGCATAACCTCACAGTTTTTCACCAACTTATTGCTGTACAGAACGCTGTATCTCGCTAAATGACATCGTTCTTTAAGGTTTCACGATGCTCTCATGCGCTTTAACGAGAATATCACAACATAGCAGTTTCGCACTTGTAACGGTACAACACGCAGTATTTGGCTTGTTCATGCCGTTTTGTGTGCTTTCACAACATTTCACCTATCGCAGTTTCGTACTCGCAATAAAACAACACTATCTCGTTAGATGACGTTGTTTTTGGTAGTTTCACGACACTACCTAGCTTAAACTAACATAACTCAACCTAACATAACCTTCGCACTTCTATCGTTAGAAAACGTTTTACTCGCTACTTTACATTGCTTTCTACAACAATACGACGGTTTCAAGCGCTTTCACATTAGATATCACAGTTCCCAACTTGTAAAGGTGAAAAACACTGCATCTCACTAAGTGACATTGTTTAATGCGGTTTTACGACGGTTCATACCTTAACCTAACGTAACCTAACCTAACCTAACCTTACCTAACCTAACCTAACCTAACCTAACCTAACCTAACCTAACCTAACCTAACCTAACCTATTCTAACGTAACCTAACCTTTCCTGACCTAACCTAACCTAACGTAACCTAACCTAACCTAACCTAACATAACATAACGTAACCTAACCTAACCTAACCTAACCTAACCTAACCTAACCCAACCTAACCCAACCCAACCCAACCCAAACCAACAACACCCAACCCAACCTAACCTAACCTAACCTAACCTTACCTAACCTAACCAAATTATCCTTACGTAACCTAACCTAACCTAACGTAACCTAACCTAACCTAACCTAACCTAACGTAACGTAACCTAACCTAACGTAACCTAACCTAACCTAACCTAACCTAACCCAACCTAACCTAACCTAACCCAACTCAACCCAACCTAACCTAATCTAACCTAACCTAACCTAACCTAACAAAACCTAACCTAACCTAACCTAACCTAACCTAACGACGGTTGCAAGCGCTTTCACATTAGATATCGCAGTTCCCGACTTTTAATGGTGAAAAACACTGCATCTCACTAATTGACATTGTTTAATGCGGTTTTACGACGGTTCATATCTTAACCTAACCTAACATTCGCACTTGTATCTAAAACCACTCTATTACACTGTTTTGTTCACAATTACCATATTTGCATAACCTCACAGTTTTTCACCAACTTATTGCAGTACAGAACGTTGTATCTCGCTAAATGACATTGTTCTTTAAGGTTTCACGATGCTTGCATGCGCTTTAACGAGAATATCACAATATAGCAGTTTCGCACTTGTAACGGTAGAACACGCAGTATTTGACTTGTTCATGCCGTTTTGTGTGCTTTCACAACATTTCACCTATCGCAGTTTAATACTCGCTATAAAACAACACTATCTCGTTAGATGACGTCGTTTTTGGTAGTTTCACGACGCTACCTAGCTTAAACTAACCTAACCTAACCTAACCTTCGCACTTCTATCGTTAGAAAACGTTTTACTCACCACTTTACAATGTTTTCTACAAGATTACGACGGTTTCATGCGCTTTCACATTAGATATCGCAGTTCCCCACTTTTAATGGTGAAAAACACTGCATCTCACTAATTGACATTGTTTAATGCGGTTTTACGACGGTTCATATCTTAACCTAACCTAACATTCGCACTTGTATCTAAAAACGCTCTATTACACTGTTTTGTTCACAATTACGATATTTGCATAACCTCACACTTTTTCACCAACTTATTGCAGTACAGAACGCTGTATCTTCCTAAATGACATTGTTTTTTAAGGTTTCACGATGCTTGCATGCGCTTTAACAAGAATATCACAATATAGCAGTTTCGCACTTGTAACGGTAGAACACGCAGTATTTGGCTTGTGCATGCCGTTTTGTGTGCTTTCACAACATTTCACCTATCGCAGTTTAATACTCGCTATAAAACAACACTATCTCGTTAGATGACGTCGTTTTTGGTAGTTTCACGACGCTACCTAGCTTAACCTAACCTAACCTAACCTAACCTTCGCACTTCTATCGTTAGAAAACGTTTTACTCACAACTTTACAATATTTTCTACAAGATTACGACGGTTTCATGCGCTTTCACATTAGATATCGCAGTTCCCAACTTGTAAAGGTGAAAAACACTGCATCTCACTAAGTGACATTGTTTAATGCGGTTTTAGCGCGGTTCATATCTTAACCTAACCTAACCTAACCTAACCTAACCTAACCCAACCTAACCTAACATAACCTAACCTAACCTAACCTAACCTAACCTAACCAAACCTAACCTAACGTAACCTAACCTAACCTAACCTAACCTAACCTAACGACGTTTGCAAGCGCTTTCACATTAGATATCGCAGTTCCCGACTTGTAATGGTGAAAAACACAGCATCTCACTAAGTGACATTGTTTAATGCGGTTTAGCGCGGTTCATATCTTAACCTAACCTAACCTTACCTAACCCAACCTAACCTAACCTAACCTAACCAAACCTTACCTAACATCCCTAACCTAACCTAACCTAACCTAACCAAACCTAACCTAACCTAACCTAACGTAACCTAACCTAACCTAACCTAACCTAACCTAACGACGTTTGCAAGCGCTTTCACATTAGATATCGCAGTTCCCGACTTGTAATGGTGAAAAACACTGCATCTCATCAAGTGACATTGTTTAATGCGGTTTTACGACGGTTCATATCTTAACCTAACCTAAAATTCGCACTTGTAATAAAAAACGCTCTATTACACTGTTTCGTTCACAATTAGGATATTTGCATAACCTCACAGTTTTTCACCAACTTATTGCTGTACAGAACGCTGTATCTCGCTAAATGACATCGTTCTTTAAGGTTTCACGATGCTCTCATGCGCTTTAACGAGAATATCACAACATAGCAGTTTCGCACTTGTAACGGTACAACACGCAGTATTTGGCTTGTTCATGCCGTTTTGTGTGCTTTCACAACATTTCACCTATCGCAGTTTCGTACTCGCAATAAAACAACACTATCTCGTTAGATGACGTTGTTTTTGGTAGTTTCACGACACTACCTAGCTTAAACTAACATAACTCAACCTAACATAACCTTCGCACTTCTATCGTTAGAAAACGTTTTACTCGCTACTTTACATTGCTTTCTACAACAATACGACGGTTTCAAGCGCTTTCACATTAGATATCACAGTTCCCAACTTGTAAAGGTGAAAAACACTGCATCTCACTAAGTGACATTGTTTAATGCGGTTTTACGACGGTTCATACCTTAACCTAACGTAACCTAACCTAACCTAACCTTACCTAACCTAACCTAACCTAACCTAACCTAACCTAACCTAACCTAACCTAACCTAACCTAACCTATTCTAACGTAACCTAACCTTTCCTGACCTAACCTAACCTAACGTAACCTAACCTAACCTAACCTAACATAACATAACGTAACCTAACCTAACCTAACCTAACCTAACCTAACCTAACCTAACCTAACCTAACCTAACCTAACCTAACCTAACCTAACCCAACCCAACCCAAACCAACAACACCCAACCCAACCTAACCTAACCTAACCTAACCTTACCTAACCTAACCAAATTATCCTTACGTAACCTAACCTAACCTAACGTAACCTAACCTAACCTAACCTAACCTAACGTAACGTAACCTAACCTAACGTAACCTAACCTAACCTAACCTAACCTAACCCAACCTAACCTAACCTAACCTAACCTAACCCAACTCAACCCAACCTAACCTAATCTAACCTAACCTAACCTAACCTAACAAAACCTAACCTAACCTAACCTAACCTAACCTAACGACGGTTGCAAGCGCTTTCACATTAGATATCGCAGTTCCCGACTTTTAATGGTGAAAAACACTGCATCTCACTAATTGACATTGTTTAATGCGGTTTTACGACGGTTCATATCTTAACCTAACCTAACATTCGCACTTGTATCTAAAACCACTCTATTACACTGTTTTGTTCACAATTACCATATTTGCATAACCTCACAGTTTTTCACCAACTTATTGCAGTACAGAACGTTGTATCTCGCTAAATGACATTGTTCTTTAAGGTTTCACGATGCTTGCATGCGCTTTAACGAGAATATCACAATATAGCAGTTTCGCACTTGTAACGGTAGAACACGCAGTATTTGACTTGTTCATGCCGTTTTGTGTGCTTTCACAACATTTCACCTATCGCAGTTTAATACTCGCTATAAAACAACACTATCTCGTTAGATGACGTCGTTTTTGGTAGTTTCACGACGCTACCTAGCTTAAACTAACCTAACCTAACCTAACCTTCGCACTTCTATCGTTAGAAAACGTTTTACTCGCAACTTTACAATGTTTTCTACAAGATTACGACGGTTTCATGCGCTTTCACATTAGATATCGTAGTTCCCGACTTGTAATGTTGAAAAACACTACATCTCACTAAGTGACATTGTTTAATGCGGTTTTACGACGGTTGATATGTCAACCTAACCTAACATTCGCACTTGTATCTAAAGACGCTCAATTACACTGTTTCGTTCACAATTACGATATTTGCTTGACCTCACAGTTTCTCACCAACTTATTACAGTACAGAACGCTGTATCTCGCTAAATGACATCGTTCTTTAAGGTTTCACGATACTTGCATGCGCTTTACCGAGAATGTCCAAACATAGCAGTTTCGCACTTGTAACGCTACAACACGCAGTATTTGGCTTGTTCATGCCGTTTTGTGTGCTTTCACATTTTACCTATCGCAGTTTCGTACTCGCAATAAAACAACACTATCTCGTTAGATGACGTCGTTTTTGGTGGTTTCACGACGCTACCTAGCTTAAACTAACATAACTCAACCTAACATAACCTTCGCACTTCTATCGTTAGAAAACGTTTTACTCGCTACTTTACATTGCTTTCTACAACATTACGACGGTTTCAAGCGCTTTCACATTAGATATCGCAGTTCCCAACTTGTAAAGGTGAAAAACACTGCATCTCACTAAGTGACATTGTTTAATGCGGTTTTACGACGGTTCATACCTTAACCTAACGTAACCTAACCTAACCTAACCCAACCTAACCTAACATAACCTAACCTAACCTAACCTAACCAAACCTAACCTTCCGTAACCTAACCTAACCTAACCTAACTTAACCTAACCTAACCTAACCTAACCTAACCTAACGACGTTTGCAAGCGCTTTCACATTAGATATCGCAGTTCCCGACTTGTAATGGTGAAAAACACTGCATCTCACCAAGTGACATTGTTTATTGCGGTTTTACGACGGTTCATATCTTAACCTAACCTAACATTCGTACTTGTATTGAAAAACGCTCTATTACACTGTTTCGTTCACAATTACGATATTTGCATAACCTCACAGTTTTTCACCAACTTATTGCAGTACAGAACGCTGTATCTCGCTAAATGACATTGTTCTTTAAGGTTTCACGATGCTTGCATGCGCTTTAACGAGAATATCACAATATAGCAGTTTCGCACTTGTAACGGTAGAACACGCAGTATTTGGCTTGTTCATGCCGTTTTGTGTTATTTCACCACATTTCACCTATCGCAGTTTAATACTCGCTATAAAACAACACTATCTCTTTAGATGACGTCGTTTTTGGTAGTTTCACGACGCTACCTAGCCTAAACTAACCTAACCTAACCTAACCTTCGCACTTCTATCGTTAGAAAACGTTTTACTCGCAACTTTACAATGTTTTCTACAAGATTACGACGGTTTCATGCGCTTTCACATTAGATATCGTAGTTCCCGACTTGTAATGTTGAAAAACACTACATCTCACTAAGTGACATTGTTTAATGCGGTTTTACGATGGTTGATATGTCAACCTAACCTAACATTCGCACTTCAATCTAAAGACGCTCAATTACACTGTTTCGTTCACAATTACGATATTTGCTTGACCTCACAGTTTCTCACTAACTTATTACAGTACAGAACGCTGTATCTCGCTAAATGACATCGTTCTTTAAGGTTTCACGATACTTGCATGCGCTTTACCGAGAATGTCACAACATAGCAGTTTCGCACTTGTAACGGTACAACACGCAGTATTTGGCTTGTTCATGCCGTTTTGTGTGCTTTCACATTTTACCTATCGCAGTTTCGTACTCGCAATAAACAACACTATCTCGTTAGATGACGTCGTTTTTGGTGGTTTCACGACGCTACCTAGCTTAAACTAACATAACTCAACCTAACATAACCTTCGCACTTCTATCGTTAGAAAACGTTTTACTCGCTACTTTACATTGCTTTCTACAACATTACGACGGTTTCAAGCGCTTTCACATTAGATATCGCAGTTCCCAACTTGTAAAGGTGAAAAACACTGCATCTCACTAAGTGACATTGTTTAATGCGGTTTTACGACGGTTCATACCTTAACCTAACGTAACCTAACCTAACCTAACCCAACCTAACCTAACATAACCTAACCTAACCTAACCTAACCAAACCTAACCTAACGTGACCTAACCTAACCTAACCTAACCTAACCTAACGACGTTTGCAAGCGCTTTCACAATAGATATCGCAGTTCCCTTCTTTTAATGGTGAAAAACACTGCATCTCACTAATTGACATTTGTTTAATGCGGTTTTACGACGGTTCATATCTTAACCTAACCTAACATTCGCACTTGTATCTAAAAACGCTCTATTACACTGTTTTGTTCACAATTACCATATTTGCATAACCTCACAGTTTCTCACCAACTTATTGCAGTACAGAACGTTGTATCTCGCTAAATGACATTGTTCTTTAAGGTTTCACGATGCTTGCATGCACTTTAACGAGAATATCACAATATAGCAGTTTCGCACTTGTAACGTTAGAACACGCAGTATTTGGCTTGTTCATGCCGTTTTGTGTGCTTTCACAACATTTCACCTATCGCAGTTTAATACTCGCTATAAAACAACACTATCTCGTTAGATGACGTCGTTTTTGGTAGTTTCACGACGCTACCTAGCTTAACCTAACCTAACCTAACCTAACCTTCGCACTTCTATCGTTAGAAAACGTTTTACTCACCACTTTACAATATTTTCTACAAGATTACGACGGTTTCATGCGCTTTCACATTAGATATTGCAGTTCCCAACTTGTAAAGGTGAAAAACACTGCATCTCACTAAGTGACATTGTTTAATGCGGTTTTAGCGCGGTTCATATCTTAACCTAACCTAACCTAAACTAACCTAACCTAACCCAACCTAACCTAACATAACCTAACCTAACCTAACCTAACCAAACCTAACCTAACGTAACCTAACCTAACCTAACCTAACCTAACCTAACGACGTTTGCAAGCGCTTTCACATTAGATATCGCAGTTCCCGACTTGTAATGGTGAAAAACACAGCATCTCACTAAGTGACATTGTTTAATGCGGTTTAGCGCGGTTCATATCTTAACCTAACCTAACCTTACCTAACCCAACCTAACCTAACCTAACCTAACCAAACCTTACCTAACATCCCTAACCTAACCTAACCTAACCTAACCAAACCTAACCTAACCTAACCTAACCTAACGTAACCTAACCTAACCTAACCTAACCTAACCTAACGACGTTTGCAAGCGCTTTCACATTAGATATCGCAGTTCCCGACTTGTAATGGTGAAAAACACTGCATCTCATCAAGTGACATTGTTTAATGCGGTTTTACGACGGTTCATATCTTAACCTAACCTAAAATTCGCACTTGTATTAAAAAACGCTCTATTACACTGTTTCGTTCACAATTAGGATATTTGCATAACCTCACAGTTTTTCACCAACTTATTGCAGTACAGAACGCTGTATCTCGCTAAATGACATCGTTCTTTAAGGTTTCACGATGCTTGCATGCGCTTTAACGAGAATATCACAACATAGCAGTTTCGCACTTGTAACGGTACAACACGCAGTATTTGGCTTGTTCATGCCGTTTTGTGTGCTTTCACAACATTTCACCTATGGCAGTTTCGTACTCGCAATAAAACAACACTATCTCGTTAGATGACGTTGTTTTTGGTAGTTTCACGACACTACCTAGCTTAAACTAACATAACTCAACCTAACATAACCTTCGCACTTCTATCGTTAGAAAACGTTTTACTCGCTACTTTACATTGCTTTCTACAACAATACGACGGTTTCAAGCGCTTTCACATTAGATATCACAGTTCCCAACTTGTAAAGGTGAAAAACACTGCATCTCACTAAGTGACATTGTTTAATGCGGTTTTACGACGGTTCATACCTTAACCTAACGTAACCTAACCTAACCTAACCTAACCTTACCTAACCTAACCTAACCTAACCTAACCCAACCCAACCCAACCTAACCTAACCTAACCTAACCTAAACTAACCTAACCCAACCTAACCTAACCTAACCTAACCTAACCCAACCCAACCCAACCCAACCTAACCTAACCTAAGCTAACCTAACCAAACCTAACCTAACTTAACCTAACCTAACGTAACCTAACCTAACCTAACCTATTCTAACCTAACCTAACCTAACCTAACCTAACGTAACCTAACCTAACCTAACCCAACCTAACCCAACCCAACCCAACCCAAACCAACAACACCCAACCCAACCTAACCTAACCTACCTAACCTTACCTAACCTAACCAAATTATCCTTACCTAACCTAACCTAACCTAACGTAACCTAACCTAACCTAACCTAACCTAACGTAACCTAGCCTAACCTAACGTAACCTAACCTAACCTAACCCAACCTAACCTAACCTAACCTAACCTAACCCAACTCAACCCAACCTAACCTAATCTAACCTAACCTAACCTAACCTAACCTAACAAAACCTAACCTAACCTAACCTAACCTAACCTAACCTAACGACGGTTGCAAGCGCTTTCACATTAGATATCGCAGTTCCCGACTTTTAATGGTGAAAAACACTGCATCTCACTAATTGACATTGTTTAATGCGGTTTTACGACGGTTCATATCTTAACCTAACCTAACATTCGCACCTGTATCTAAAACCGCTCTATTACACTGTTTTGTTCACAATTACCATATTTCCATAACCTCACAGTTTTTCACCAACTTATTGCAGTACAGAACGTTGTATCTCGCTAAATGACATTGTTCTTTAAGGTTTCACGATGTTTGCATGCGCTTTAACGAGAATATCACAATATAGCAGTTTCGCACTTGTAACGGTAGAGCAC
This sequence comes from Rhipicephalus microplus, assembly GCF_043290135.1. Lineage (NCBI taxonomy): Eukaryota > Metazoa > Arthropoda > Arachnida > Ixodida > Ixodidae > Rhipicephalus > Rhipicephalus microplus. The sequence continues at coordinate 859,364 of NW_027464668.1, forward strand.
GCAGTATTTGGCTTGTTCATGCCGTTTTGTGTGCTTTCACAACATTTCACCTATCGCAGTTTAATACTCGCTATAAAACAACACTATCTCGTTAGATGACGTCGTTTTTGGTAGTTTCACGACGCTACCTAGCTTAAACTAACCTAACCTAACCTAACCTTCGCACTTCTATCGTTAGAAAACGTTTTACTCGCAACTTTACAATGTTTTCTACAAGATTACGACGGTTTCATGCGCTTTCACATTAGATATCGTAGTTCCCGACTTGTAATGTTGAAAAACACTACATCTCACTAAGTGACATTGTTTAATGCGGTTTTACGACGGTTGATATGTCAACCTAACCTAACATTCGCACTTGTATCTTAAGACGCTCAATTACACTGTTTCGTTCACAATTACGATATTTGCTTGACCTCACAGTTTCTCACCAACTTATTACAGTACAGAACGCTGTATCTCGCTAAATGACATCGTTCTTTAAGGTTTCACGATACTTGCATGCGCTTTACCGAGAATGTCAAAACATAGCAGTTTCGCACTTGTAACGGTACAACACGCAGTATTTGGCTTGTTCATGCCGTTTTGTGTGCTTTCACATTTTACCTATCGCAGTTTCGTACTCGCAATAAAACAACACTATCTCGTTAGATGACGTCGTTTTTGGTGGTTTCACGACGCTACCTAGCTTAAACTAACATAACTCAACCTAACATAACCTTCGCACTTCTATCGTTAGAAAACGTTTTACTCGCTACTTTACATTGCTTTCTACAACATTACGACGGTTTCAAGCGCTTTCACATTAGATATCGCAGTTCCCAACTTGTAAAGGTGAAAAACACTGCATCTCACTAAGTGACATTGTTTATTGCGGTTTTACAACGGTTCATACCTTAACCTAACGTAACCTCACCTAACCTAACCCAACCTAACCTAACATAACCTAACCTAACCTAACCTAACCAAACCTAACCTAACGTAACCTAACCTAACCTAACCTAACCTAACCTAACCTAACCTAACCTAACGACGTTTGCAAGCGCTTTCACATTAGATATCGCAGTTCCCGACTTGTAATGGTGAAAAACACTGCATCTCACTAAGTGACATTGTTTAATGCGGTTTTACGACGGTTCATATCTTAACCTAACCTAACATTCGTACTTGTATTGAAAAACGCTCTATTACACTGTTTCGTTCACAATTACGATATTTGCATAACCTCACAGTTTTTCACCAACTTATTGCAGTACAGAACGCTGTATCTCGCTAAATGACATTGTTCTTTAAGGTTTCACGATGCTTGCATGCGCTTTAACGAGAATATCACAATATAGCAGTTTCGCACTTGTAACGGTAGAACACGCAGTATTTGGCTTGTTCATGCCGTTTTGTGTGCTTTCACAACATTTCACCTATCGCAGTTTAATACTCGCAATAAAACAACACTATCTCTTTAGATGACGTCGTTTTTGGTAGTTTCACGACGCTACCTAGCCTAAACTAACCTAACCTAACCTAACCTTCGCACTTCTATCGTTAGAAAACGTTTTACTCGCAACTTTACAATGTTTTCTACAAGATTACGACGGTTTCATGCGCTTTCACATTAGATATCGTAGTTCCCGACACTTAATGTTGAAAAACACTACATATCACTAAGTGACATTGTTTAATGCGGTTTTACGATGGTTGATATGTCAACCTAACCTAACATTCGCACTTGTATCTAAAGACGCTCAATTACACTGTTTCGTTCACAATTACGATATTTGCTTGACCTCATAGTTTCTCACCAACTTATTACAGTACAGAACGCTGTATCTCGCTAAATGACATCGTTCTTTAAGGTTTCACGATACTTGCATGCGCTTTACCGAGAATGTCACAACATAGCAGTTTCGCACTTGTAACGGTACAACACGCAGTATTTGGCTTGTTCATGCCGTTTTGTGTGCTTTCACAACATTTTACCTATCGCAGTTTCGTACTCGCAATAAACAACACTATCTCGTTAGATGACGTCGTTTTTGGTGGTTTCACGACGCTACCTAGCTTAAACTAACCTAACCTAACCTAACCTTCGCACTTCTATCGTTAGAAAACGTTTTACTCGCAACTTTACAATGTTTTCTACAAGATTACGACGGTTTCATGCGCTTTCACATTAGATATCGTAGTTCCCGACTTGTAATGTTGAAAAACACTACATATCACTAAGTGACATTGTTTAATGCGGTTTTACGATGATTGATATGTCAACCTAACCTAACATTCGCACTTGTATCTAAAGACGCTCAATTACACTGTTTCGTTCACAATTACGATATTTGCTTGACCTCACAGTTTTTCACCAACTTATTGCAGTACAGAACGCTGTATCTCGCTAAATGACATTGTTCATTAGGGTTTCACGATGCTTGCATGCGCTTTAACGAGAATATCACAATATAGCAGTTTCGCACTTGTAACGGTAGAACACGCAGTATTTGGCTTGTTCATGCCGTTTTGTGTGCTTTCACAACATTTCACCTATCGCAGTTTAATACTCGCAATAAAACAACACTATCTCTTTAGATGACGTCGTTTTTGGTAGTTTCACGACGCTACCTAGCCTAAACTAACCTAACCTAACCTAACCTTCGCACTTCTATCGTTAGAAAACGTTTTACTCGCAACTTTACAATGTTTTCTACAAGATTACGACGGTTTCATGCGCTTTCACATTAGATATCGTAGTTCCCGACTTGTAATGTTGAAAAACACTACATATCACTAAGTGACATTGTTTAATGCGGTTTTACGACGGTTCATATCTTAACCTAACCTAACATTCGTACTTGTATTGAAAAACGCTCTATTACACTGTTTCGTTCACAATTACGATATTTGCATAACATCACAGTTTTTCACCAACTTATTGCAGTACAGAACGCTGTATCTCGCTAAATGACATTGTTCTTTAAGGTTTCACGATGCTTGCATGCGCTTTAACGAGAATATCACAATATAGCAGTTTCGCACTTGTAACGGTAGAACACGCAGTATTTGGCTTGTTCATGCCGTTTTGTGTGCTTTCACAACATTTCACCTATCGCAGTTTAATACTCGCAATAAAACAACACTATCTCTTTAGATGACGTCGTTTTTGGTAGTTTCACGACGCTACCTAGCCTAAACTAACCTAACCTAACCTAACCTTCGCACTTCTATCGTTAGAAAACGTTTTACTCGCATCTTTACAATGTTTTCTACAAGATTACGACGGTTTCATGCGCTTTCACATTAGATATCGTAGTTCCCGACTTGTAATGTTGAAAAACACTACATATCACTAAGTGACATTGTTTAATGCGGTTTTACGATGGTTGATATGTCAACCTAACCTAACATTCGCACTTGTATCTAAAGACGCTCAATTACACTGTTTCGTTCACAATTACGATATTTGCTTGACCTCACAATTTCTCACCAACTTATTACAGTACAGAACGCTGTATCTCGCTAAATGACATCGTTCTTTAAGGTTTCACGATACTTGCATGCGCTTTACCGAGAATGTCACAACATAGCAGTTTCGCACTTGTAACGGTACAACACGCAGTATTTGGCTTGTTCATGCCGTTTTGTGTGCTTTCACAACATTTTACCTATCGCAGTTTCGTACTCGAAATAAACAACACTATCTCGTTAGATGACGTCGTTTTTGGTGGTTTCACGACGCTACCTAGCTTAAACTAACATAACTCAACCTAACATAACCTTCGCACTTCTATCGTTAGAAAACGTTTTACTCGCTACTTTACATTGCTTTCTACAACATTACGACGGTTTCAAGCGCTTTCACATTAGATATCGCAGTTCCCAACTTGTAAAGGTGAAAAACACTGCATCTCACTAAGTGACATTGTTTAATGCGGTTTTAGCGCGGTTCGTATCTTAACCTAACCTAACCTAACCTAACCTAACCCAACCTAACCTAACATAACCTAACCTAACCTAACATAACCAAACCTAACCTAACGTAACCTAACCTAACCTAACCTAACCTAACCTAACGACGTTTGCAAGCGCTTTCACATTAGATATCGCAGTTCCCGACTTGTAATGGTGAAAAACACTGCATCTCACTAAGTGACATTGTTTAATGCGGTTTTACGACGGTTCATATCTTAACCTAACCTAACATTCGTACTTGTATGGAAAAACGCTCTATTACACTGTTTCGTTCACAATTACGATATTTGCATAACCTCACAGTTTTTCACCAACTTATTGCAGTACAGAACGCTGTATCTCGCTAAATGACATCGTTCTTTAAGATTTCACGATGCTTGCATGCGCTTCAACGAGAATATCACAACATAGCAGTTTCGCACTTGTAACGGTACAACACGCAGTATCTGGCTTGTTCAAGCCGTTTTGTGTACTTTCACAACATTTCACCTATTGCAGTTACGTACATGCAATAAAACAACGCTATCTCGTTAGTTGACGTCCTTTTTGGTGGTCTCACGACGCTACATAGCTTAAACTAACATAACTCAAGCTAACCTTCGCACTTCTATCGTTAGAAAACGTTTTACTCGCAACTTTACAATGTTTTCTACAAGATTACGACGGTTTCATGCGCTTTCACATTAGATATCGTAGTTCCCGACTTGTAATGTTGAAAAACACTACATCTCACTAAGTGACATTGTTTAATGCGGTTTTACGACGGTTGATATCTCAACCTAACCTAACATTCGCACTTGTATCTAAATACGCTCAATTACACTGTTTCGTTCACAATTACGATATTTGCTTGACCTCACAGTTTCTCACCAAATTATTACAGTTCAGAACGCTGTATCTCGCTAAATGACATCGTTCTTTAAGGTTTCACGATACTTGCATGCGCTTTAACGAGAATATCACAATAAAGCAGTTTCGCACTTGTAACGGCACAAGACGCAGTATCTGGCTAGTTCATGCCATTTTGTGTGCTTTCCCAATATTTCACCTATCGCAGTTTCGTACTCGCAATAAAACAACACTATCTCGTTAGATGACATCGTTTTTGGCGGTTTCACGACGCTACCTAGCTCAAACTAACCGAACCTTCGCACTTCTATCGTTAGAAAACGTTTTATTCGCTACTTTACAATGTTTTCTGCAAGATAACGACGGTTTCATGCGCTTTCACATTAGATATCGTAGTTCCCGACTTGTAATGTTGAAAAACACTACATCTCACTAAGTGACATTGTTTAATGCGGTTTTACGACGGTTGATATGTCAACCTAACCTAACATTCGCACTTGTATCTAAAGACGCTCAATTACACTGTTTCGTTCACAATTACGATATTTGCTTGACCTCACAGTTTCTCACCAACTTATTACAGTACAGAACACTGTATCTCGCTAAATGACATCGTTCTTTAAGGTTTCACGATACTTGCATGCGCTTTACCAGGAATGTCACAACATAGCAGTTTCGCACTTGTAACGGTACAACACGCAGTATTTGGCTTGTTCATGCCGTTTTGTGTGCTTTCACAACATTTCACCTATCGCAGTTTCGTACTCGCAATAAACAACACTATCTCGTTAGATGACGTCGTTTTTGGTGGTTTCACGACGCTACCTAGCTTAAACTAACATAACTCAACCTAACATAACCTTCGCACTTCTATCGTTAGAAAACGTTTTACTCGCTACTTTACATTGCTTTCTACAACATTACGACGGTTTCAAGCGCTTTCACATTAGATATCGCAGTTCCCAACTTTTAAAGGTGAAAAACACTGCATCTCACTAAGTGACATTGTTTAATGCCGGTTTAGCGCGGTTCATATCTTAACCTAACCTAACCTAAGCTAACCTAACCTAACCTAACATAACCTAACCTAACCTAACCAAACCTAACCTAACGTAACCTAACCTAACCTAACCTAACCTAACCTAACCTAACCTAACGACGTTTGCAAGCGCTTTCACATTAGATATCGCAGTTCCCGACTTGTAATGGTGAAAAACACTGCATCTCACTAAGTGACATTGTTTAATGCGGTTTTACGACGGCTCATATCTTAACCTAACCTAACATTCGTACTTGTATTGAAAAACGCTCTATTACACTGTTTCGTTCACAATTACGATATTTGCATATCCTCACAGTTTTTCGCCAACTTATTGCAGTACAGAACGCTGTATCTCGCTAAATGACATTGTTCTTTAAGGTTTCACGATGCTTGCATGCGCTTTAACGAGAATATCACAATATAGCAGTTTCGCACTTGTAACGGTAGAACACGCAGTATTTGGCTTGTTCATGCCGTTTTGTGTGCTTTCACAACATTTCACCTATCGCAGTTTAATACTCGCTATAAAACAACACTATCTCGTTAGATGACGTCGTTTTTGGTAGTTTCACGACGCTACCTAGCTTAAACTAACCTAACCTAACCTAACCTTCGCACTTCTATCGTTAGAAAACGTTTTACTCGCAACTTTACAATGTTTTCTACAAGATTACGACGGTTTCATGCGCTTTCACATTAGATATCGTAGTTCCCGACTTGTAATGTTGAAAAACACTACATCTCACTAAGTGACATTGTTTAATGCGGTTTTACGATGGTTGATATGTCAACCTAACCTAACATTCGCACTTCAATCTAAAGACGCTCAATTACACTGTTTCGTTCACAATTACGATATTTGCTTGACCTCACAGTTTCTCACCAACTTATTACAGTACAGAACGCTGTATCTCGCTAAATGACATCGTTCTTTAAGGTTTCACGATACTTGCATGCGCTTTACCGAGAATGTCACAACATAGCAGTTTCGCACTTGTAACGGTACAACACGCAGTATTTGGCTTGTTCATGCCGTTTTGTGTGCTTTCACAACATTTTACCTATCGCAGTTTCGTACTCGCAATAAACAACACTATCTCGTTAGATGACGTCGTTTTTGGTGGTTTCACGACGCTACCTAGCTTAAACTAACATAACTCAACCTAACATAACCTTCGCACTTCTATCGTTAGAAAACGTTTTACTCGCTACTTTACATTGCTTTCTACAACATTACGACGGTTTCAAGCGCTTTCACATTAGATATCGCAGTTCCCAACTTGTAAAGGTGAAAAACACTGCATCTCACTAAGTGACATTGTTTAATGCGGTTTTACGACGGTTCATACCTTAACCTAACGTAACCTAACCTAACCTAACCTAACCTTACCTAACCTAACCTAACCTAACCTAACCCAACCCAACCCAACCTAACCTAACCTAACCTAACCTAAACTAACCTAACCCAACCTAACCTAACCTAACCTAACCTAACCCAACCCAACCCAACCCAACCTAACCTAACCTAAGCTAACCTAACCAAACCTAACCTAACTTAACCTAACCTAACGTAACCTAACCTAACCTAACCTATTCTAACCTAACCTAACCTAACCTAACCTAACCTAACGTAACCTAACCTAACCTAACCCAACCTAACCCAACCCAACCCAACCCAAACCAACAACACCCAACCCAACCTAACCTAACCTAACCTAACCTTACCTAACCTAACCAAATTATCCTTACCTAACCTAACCTAACCTAACGTAACCTAACCTAACCTAACCTAACCTAACGTAACCTAGCCTAACCTAACGTAACCTAACCTAACCTAACCCAACCTAACCTAACCTAACCTAACCTAACCCAACTCAACCCAACCTAACCTAATCTAACCTAACCTAACCTAACCTAACAAAACCTAACCTAACCTAACCTAACCTAACCTAACGACGGTTGCAAGCGCTTTCACATTAGATATCGCAGTTCCCGACTTTTAATGGTGAAAAACACTGCATCTCACTAATTGACATTGTTTAATGCGGTTTTACGACGGTTCATATCTTAACCTAACCTAACATTCGCACCTGTATCTAAAACCGCTCTCTTACACTGTTTTGTTCACAATTACCATATTTCCATAACCTCACAGTTTTTCACCAACTTATTGCAGTACAGAACGTTGTATCTCGCTAAATGACATTGTTCTTTAAGGTTTCACGATGTTTGCATGCGCTTTAACGAGAATATCACAATATAGCAGTTTCGCACTTGTAACGGTAGAGCACGCAGTATTTGGCTTGTTCATGCCGTTTTGTGTGCTTTCACAACATTTCACCTATCGCAGTTTAATACTCGCTATAAAACAACACTATCTCGTTAGATGACGTCGTTTTTGGTAGTTTCACGACGCTACCTAGCTTAAACTAACCTAACCTAACCTAACCTTCGCACTTCTATCGTTAGAAAACGTTTTACTCGCAACTTTACAATGTTTTCTACAAGATTACGACGGTTTCATGCGCTTTCACATTAGATATCGTAGTTCCCGACTTGTAATGTTGAAAAACACTACATCTCACTAAGTGACATTGTTTAATGCGGTTTTACGACGGTTGATATGTCAACCTAACCTAACATTCGCACTTGTATCTTAAGACGCTCAATTACACTGTTTCGTTCACAATTACGATATTTGCTTGACCTCACAGTTTCTCACCAACTTATTACAGTACAGAACGCTGTATCTCGCTAAATGACATCGTTCTTTAAGGTTTCACGATACTTGCATGCGCTTTACCGAGAATGTCAAAACATAGCAGTTTCGCACTTGTAACGGTACAACACGCAGTATTTGGCTTGTTCATGCCGTTTTGTGTGCTTTCACATTTTACCTATCGCAGTTTAGTACTCGCAATAAAACAACACTATCTCGTTAGATGACGTCGTTTTTGGTGGTTTCACGACGCTACCTAGCTTAAACTAACATAACTCAACCTAACATAACCTTCGCACTTCTATCGTTAGAAAACGTTTTACTCGCTACTTTACATTGCTTTCTACAACATTACGACGGTTTCAAGCGCTTTCACATTAGATATCGCAGTTCCCAACTTGTAAAGGTGAAAAACACTGCATCTCACTAAGTGACATTGTTTATTGCGGTTTTACAACGGTTCATACCTTAACCTAACGTAACCTCACCTAACCTAACCCAACCTAACCTAACATAACCTAACCTAACCTAACCTAACCAAACCTAACCTAACGTAACCTAACCTAACCTAACCTAACCTAACCTAACCTAACCTAACCTAACGACGTTTGCAAGCGCTTTCACATTAGATATCGCAGTTCCCGACTTGTAATGGTGAAAAACACTGCATCTCACTAAGTGACATTGTTTAATGCGGTTTTACGACGGTTCATATCTTAACCTAACCTAACATTCGTACTTGTATTGAAAAACGCTCTATTACACTGTTTCGTTCACAATTACGATATTTGCATAACCTCACAGTTTTTCACCAACTTATTGCAGTACAGAACGCTGTATCTCGCTAAATGACATTGTTCTTTAAGGTTTCACGATGCTTGCATGCGCTTTAACGAGAATATCACAATATAGCAGTTTCGCACTTGTAACGGTAGAACACGCAGTATTTGGCTTGTTCATGCCGTTTTGTGTGCTTTCACAACATTTCACCTATCGCAGTTTAATACTCGCAATAAAACAACACTATCTCTTTAGATGACGTCGTTTTTGGTAGTTTCACGACGCTACCTAGCCTAAACTAACCTAACCTAACCTAACCTTCGCACTTCTATCGTTAGAAAACGTTTTACTCGCAACTTTACAATGTTTTCTACAAGATTACGACGGTTTCATGCGCTTTCACATTAGATATCGTAGTTCCCGACACTTAATGTTGAAAAACACTACATATCACTAAGTGACATTGTTTAATGCGGTTTTACGATGGTTGATATGTCAACCTAACCTAACATTCGCACTTGTATCTAAAGACGCTCAATTACACTGTTTCGTTCACAATTACGATATTTGCTTGACCTCATAGTTTCTCACCAGCTTATTACAGTACAGAACGCTGTATCTCGCTAAATGACATCGTTCTTTAAGGTTTCACGATACTTGCATGCGCTTTACCGAGAATGTCACAACATAGCAGTTTCGCACTTGTAACGGTACAACACGCAGTATTTGGCTTGTTCATGCCGTTTTGTGTGCTTTCACAACATTTTACCTATCGCAGTTTCGTACTCGCAATAAACAACACTATCTCGTTAGATGACGTCGTTTTTGGTGGTTTCACGACGCTACCTAGCTTAAACTAACCTAACCTAACCTAACCTTCGCACTTCTATCGTTAGAAAACGTTTTACTCGCAACTTTACAATGTTTTCTACAAGATTACGACGGTTTCATGCGCTTTCACATTAGATATCGTAGTTCCCGACTTGTAATGTTGAAAAACACTACATATCACTAAGTGACATTGTTTAATGCGGTTTTACGATGATTGATATGTCAACCTAACCTAACATTCGCACTTGTATCTAAAGACGCTCAATTACACTGTTTCGTTCACAATTACGATATTTGCTTGACCTCACAGTTTTTCACCAACTTATTGCAGTACAGAACGCTGTATCTCGCTAAATGACATTGTTCATTAGGGTTTCACGATGCTTGCATGCGCTTTAACGAGAATATCACAATATAGCAGTTTCGCACTTGTAACGGTAGAACACGCAGTATTTGGCTTGTTCATGCCGTTTTGTGTGCTTTCACAACATTTCACCTATCGCAGTTTAATACTCGCAATAAAACAACACTATCTCTTTAGATGACGTCGTTTTTGGTAGTTTCACGACGCTACCTAGCCTAAACTAACCTAACCTAACCTAACCTTCGCACTTCTATCGTTAGAAAACGTTTTACTCGCAACTTTACAATGTTTTCTACAAGATTACGACGGTTTCATGCGCTTTCACATTAGATATCGTAGTTCCCGACTTGTAATGTTGAAAAACACTACATATCACTAAGTGACATTGTTTAATGCGGTTTTACGACGGTTCATATCTTAACCTAACCTAACATTCGTACTTGTATTGAAAAACGCTCTATTACACTGTTTCGTTCACAATTACGATATTTGCATAACATCACAGTTTTTCACCAACTTATTGCAGTACAGAACGCTGTATCTCGCTAAATGACATTGTTCTTTAAGGTTTCACGATGCTTGCATGCGCTTTAACGAGAATATCACAATATAGCAGTTTCGCACTTGTAACGGTAGAACACGCAGTATTTGGCTTGTTCATGCCGTTTTGTGTGCTTTCACAACATTTCACCTATCGCAGTTTAATACTCGCAATAAAACAACACTATCTCTTTAGATGACGTCGTTTTTGGTAGTTTCACGACGCTACCTAGCCTAAACTAACCTAACCTAACCTAACCTTCGCACTTCTATCGTTAGAAAACGTTTTACTCGCATCTTTACAATGTTTTCTACAAGATTACGACGGTTTCATGCGCTTTCACATTAGATATCGTAGTTCCCGACTTGTAATGTTGAAAAACACTACATATCACTAAGTGACATTGTTTAATGCGGTTTTACGATGGTTGATATGTCAACCTAACCTAACATTCGCACTTGTATCTAAAGACGCTCAATTACACTGTTTCGTTCACAATTACGATATTTGCTTGACCTCACAGTTTCTCACCAACTTATTACAGTACAGAACGCTGTATCTCGCTAAATGACATCGTTCTTTAAGGTTTCACGATACTTGCATGCGCTTTACCGAGAATGTCACAACATAGCAGTTTCGCACTTGTAACGGTACAACACGCAGTATTTGGCTTGTTCATGCCGTTTTGTGTGCTTTCACAACATTTTACCTATCGCAGTTTCGTACTCGAAATAAACAACACTATCTCGTTAGATGACGTCGTTTTTGGTGGTTTCACGACGCTACCTAGCTTAAACTAACATAACTCAACCTAACATAACCTTCGCACTTCTATCGTTAGAAAACGTTTTACTCGCTACTTTACATTGCTTTCTACAACATTACGACGGTTTCAAGCGCTTTCACATTAGATATCGCAGTTCCCAACTTGTAAAGGTGAAAAACACTGCATCTCACTAAGTGACATTGTTTAATGCGGTTTTAGCGCGGTTCGTATCTTAACCTAACCTAACCTAACCTAACCTAACCCAACCTAACCTAACATAACCTAACCTAACCTAACATAACCAAACCTAACCTAACGTAACCTAACCTAACCTAACCTAACCTAACCTAACGACGTTTGCAAGCGCTTTCACATTAGATATCGCAGTTCCCGACTTGTAATGGTGAAAAACACTGCATCTCACTAAGTGACATTGTTTAATGCGGTTTTACGACGGTTCATATCTTAACCTAACCTAACATTCGGACTTGTATGGAAAAACGCTCTATTACACTGTTTCGTTCACAATTACGATATTTGCATAACCTCACAGTTTTTCACCAACTTATTGCAGTACAGAACGCTGTATCTCGCTAAATGACATCGTTCTTTAAGATTTCACGATGCTTGCATGCGCTTCAACGAGAATATCACAACATAGCAGTTTCGCACTTGTAACGGTACAACACGCAGTATCTGGCTTGTTCAAGCCGTTTTGTGTACTTTCACAACATTTCACCTATTGCAGTTACGTACATGCAATAAAACAACGCTATCTCGTTAGTTGACGTCCTTTTTGGTGGTCTCACGACGCTACATAGCTTAAACTAACATAACTCAAGCTAACCTTCGCACTTCTATCGTTAGAAAACGTTTTACTCGCAACTTTACAATGTTTTCTACAAGATTACGACGGTTTCATGCGCTTTCACATTAGATATCGTAGTTCCCGACTTGTAATGTTGAAAAACACTACATCTCACTAAGTGACATTGTTTAATGCGGTTTTACGACGGTTGATATCTCAACCTAACCTAACATTCGCACTTGTATCTAAATACGCTCAATTACACTGTTTCGTTCACAATTACGATATTTGCTTGACCTCACAGTTTCTCACCAACTTATTACAGTTCAGAACGCTGTATCTCGCTAAATGACATCGTTCTTTAAGGTTTCACGATACTTGCATGCGCTTTAACGAGAATATCACAATAAAGCAGTTTCGCACTTGTAACGGCACAAGACGCAGTATCTGGCTAGTTCATGCCATTTTGTGTGCTTTCCCAATATTTCACCTATCGCAGTTTCGTACTCGCAATAAAACAACACTATCTCGTTAGATGACATCGTTTTTGGCGGTTTCACGACGCTACCTAGCTCAAACTAACCGAACCTTCGCACTTCTATCGTTAGAAAACGTTTTATTCGCTACTTTACAATGTTTTCTGCAAGATAACGACGGTTTCATGCGCTTTCACATTAGATATCGTAGTTCCCGACTTGTAATGTTGAAAAACACTACATCTCACTAAGTGACATTGTTTAATGCGGTTTTACGACGGTTGATATGTCAACCTAACCTAACATTCGCACTTGTATCTAAAGACGCTCAATTACACTGTTTCGTTCACAATTACGATATTTGCTTGACCTCACAGTTTCTCACCAACTTATTACAGTACAGAACACTGTATCTCGCTAAATGACATCGTTCTTTAAGGTTTCACGATACTTGCATGCGCTTTACCAGGAATGTCACAACATAGCAGTTTCGCACTTGTAACGGTACAACACGCAGTATTTGGCTTGTTCATGCCGTTTTGTGTGCTTTCACAACATTTCACCTATCGCAGTTTCGTACTCGCAATAAACAACACTATCTCGTTAGATGACGTCGTTTTTGGTGGTTTCACGACGCTACCTAGCTTAAACTAACATAACTCAACCTAACATAACCTTCGCACTTCTATCGTTAGAAAACGTTTTACTCGCTACTTTACATTGCTTTCTACAACATTACGACGGTTTCAAGCGCTTTCACATTAGATATCGCAGTTCCCAACTTTTAAAGGTGAAAAACACTGCATCTCACTAAGTGACATTGTTTAATGCCGGTTTAGCGCGGTTCATATCTTAACCTAACCTAACCTAAGCTAACCTAACCTAACCTAACATAACCTAACCTAACCTAACCTAACCAAACCTAACCTAACGTAACCTAACCTAACCTAACCTAACCTAACCTAACCTAACGACGTTTGCAAGCGCTTTCACATTAGATATCGCAGTTCCCGACTTGTAATGGTGAAAAACACTGCATCTCACTAAGTGACATTGTTTAATGCGGTTTTACGACGGCTCATATCTTAACCTAACCTAACATTCGTACTTGTATTGAAAAACGCTCTATTACACTGTTTCGTTCACAATTACGATATTTGCATATCCTCACAGTTTTTCGCCAACTTATTGCAGTACAGAACGCTGTATCTCGCTAAATGACATTGTTCTTTAAGGTTTCACGATGCTTGCATGCGCTTTAACGAGAATATCACAATATAGCAGTTTCGCACTTGTAACGGTAGAACACGCAGTATTTGGCTTGTTCATGCCGTTTTGTGTGCTTTCACATTTCACCTATCGCAGTTTAATACTCGCAATAAAAGAACACTATCTCTTTAGATGACGTCGTTTTTGGTAGTTTCACGACGCTACCTAGCCTAAACTAACCTAACCTAACCTAACCTTCGCACTTCTATCGTTAGAAAACGTTTTACTCGCAACTTTACAATGTTTTCTAGAAGATTACGACGGTTTCATGCGCTTTCACATTAGATATCGTAGTTCCCGACTTGTAATGTTGAAAAACACTACATCTCACTAAGTGACATTGTTTAATGCGGTTTTACGATGGTTGATATGTCAACCTAACCTAACATTCGCACTTGTATCTAAAGACGCTCAATTACACTGTTTCGTTCACAATTACGATATTTGCTTGACCTCACAGTTTCTCACCAACTTATTACAGTACAGAACGCTGTATCTCGCTAAATGACATCGTTCTTTAAGGTTTCACGATACTCTCATGCGCTTTACCGAGAATGTCACAACATAGCAGTTTCGCACTTGTAACGGTACAACACGCAGTATTTGGCTTGTTCATGCCGTTTTGTGTGCTTTCACAACATTTCACCTATCGCAGTTTCGTACTCGCAATAAACAACACTATCTCGTTAGATGACGTCGTTTTTGGTGGTTTCACGACGCTACCTAGCTTAAACTAACATAACTCAACCTAACATAACCTTCGCACTTCTATCGTTAGAAAACGTTTTACTCGCTACTTTACATTGCTTTCTACAACATTACGACGGTTTCAAGCGATTTCACATTAGATATCGCAGTTCCCAACTTGTAAAGGTGAAAAACACTGCATCTCACTAAGTGACATTGTTTAATGCGGTTTTAGCGCGGTTCATATCTTAACCTAACCTAACCTAACCTAACCTAACCCAACCTAACCTAACATAACCAAACCTAACCTAACCTAACCAAACCTAACCTTACGTAACCTAACCTAACCTAACCTAACCTAACCTAACGACGTTTGCAAGCGCTTTCACATTAGATATCGCAGTTCCCGACTTGTAATGGTGAAAAACACTGCATCTCACTAAGTGCCATTGTTTAATGCGGTTTTACGACGGTTCATATCTTAACCTAACCTAACATTCGTACTTGTATGGAAAAACGCTCTATTACACTGTTTCGTTCACAATTACGATATTTGCATAACCTCACAGTTTTTCACCAACTTATTGCAGTACAGAACGCTGTATCCCGCTAAATGACATCGTTCTTTAAGGTTTCACGATGCTTGCATGCGCTTTAACAAGAATATCACATTATAGCAGTTTCGCACTTGTAACGGTACAACACGCAGTATCTGGCTTGTTCAAGCCGTTTTGTGTACTTTCACAACATTTCACCTATTGCAGTTACGTACATGCAATAAAACAACGCTATCTCGTTAGTTGACGTCCTTTTTGGTGGTCTCACGACGCTACATAGCTTAAACTAACATAACTCAAGCTAACCTTCGCACTTCTATCGTTAGAAAACGTTTTACTCGCAACTTTACAATGTTTTCTACAAGATTACGACGGTTTCATGCGCTTTCACATTAGATATCGTAGTTCCCGACTTGTAATGTTGAAAAACACTACATCTCACTAAGTGACATTGTTTAATGCGGTTTTACGACGGTTGATATCTCAACCTAACCTAACATTCGCACTTGTATCTAAATACGCTCAATTACACTGTTTCGTTCACAATTACGATATTTGCTTGACCTCACAGTTTCTCACCAACTTATTACAGTTCAGAACGCTGTATCTCGCTAAATGACATCGTTCTTTAAGGTTTCACGATGCTTGCATGCGCTTTAACGAGAATATCACAACATAGCAGTTTCGCACTTGTAACGGTACAACACGCAGTATTTGGCTTGTTCATGCCGTTTTGTGTGCTTTCACAACATTTCACCTATCGCAGTTTCGTACTCGCAATAAAACAACACTATCTCGTTAGATGACGTTGTTTTTGGTAGTTTCACGACGCCACCTAGCTTAAACTAACATAACTCAACCTAACATAACCTTCGCACTTCTATCGTTAGAAAACGTTATACTCGCTACTTTACATTGCTTTCTACAACATTACGACGGTTTCAAGCGCTTTCACATTAGATATCACAGTTCCCAACTTGTAAAGATGAAAAACACTGCATCTCACTAAGTGACATTGTTTAATGCGGTTTTACGATGGTTCATACCTTAACCTAACGTAACCTAACCTAACCTAACCTAACCTTACCTAACCTAACCTAACCTAACCCAACCCGACCCGACCCAACCTAACCTAACCTAACCTAAACTAAACTAACCTAACCCAACCTAACCTAACCTAACCTAACCTAACCCAACCCAACCCAACCCAATCTAACCTAACCTAAGCTAACCTAACCTAACCTAACCAAACCTAACCTAACCTAACTTAACCTAACCTAACGTACTAAAGTGCTTATTTGGGCCGGTTGGTACATGGTCAACGAAGTGAAAAAACAGCGCGTAACACAGGACACAGGACAGAGGACAGAGAAGAGACGGACAGCGCCTCGTCCGTCTCTTCTCTGTCCTGTGTCCTGTGTTACGCGCTGTTTTTTCACTTCGTTAACCTAACGTAACTTAACCTAACCTAACCTATTCTAACGTAACCTAACCTTACCTGACCTAACCTAACCTAACGTAACCTAACCTAACCTAACATTACCTAACGTAACCTAACCTAACCTAACCTAGCCTAACGTAACCTAACCTAACCTAACCCAACCTAACCCAACCCAACCCAACCCAACACCCAACCCAACCTAACCTAACCTTACTTAACCTAACCAAATTATCCTTACCTAACCTAACCTAACCTAACGTAACCTAACCTAACCTAACCTAACGTAACCTAACCTAACCTAACGTAACCTAACCTAACCTAACCTAACCCAACCTAACCTAACCTAACCTAACCTAACCCAACTCAACCCAACCTAACCTAATCTAACCTAACCTAACCTAACCAAACCTAACCTAACCTAACCTAACCTAACCTAACCTAACGACGGTTGCAAGCGCTTTCACATTAGATATCGCAGTTCCCCACTTTTAATGGTGAAAAACACTGCATCTCACTAATTGACATTGTTTAATGCGGTTTTACGACGGTTCATATCTTAACCTAACCTAACATTCGCACTTGTATCTAAAAACGCTCTATTACACTGTTTTGTTCACAATTACGATATTTGCATAACCTCACAGTTTTTCACCAACTTATTGCAGTACAGAACGCTGTATCTTCCTAAATGACATTGTTTTTTAAGGTTTTACGATGCTTGCATGCGCTTTAACGAGAATATCACAATATAGCAGTTTCGCACTTGTAACGGTAGAACACGCAGTATTTGGCTTGTTCATTCCGTTTTGTGTGCTTTCACAACATTTCACCTATCGCAGTTTAATACTCGCAATAAAACAACACTATCTCGTTAGATTACGTCGTTTTTGGTAGTTTCACGACGCTACCTAGCTTAACCTAACCTAACCTAACCTAACCTTCGCACTTCTATCGTTAGAAAACGTTTTATTCGCAACTTTACAATGTTTTCTACAAGATTACGACGGTTTCATGCGCTTTCACATTAGATATCGTAGTTCCCGACTTGTAATGTTGAAAAACACTACATCTCACTAAGTGAGATTGTTTAATGCGGTTTTACGACGGTTGATATGTCAACCTAACCTAACATTCGCACTTGTATCTAAAGACGCTCAATTACACTGTTTCGTTCACAATTACGATATTTGCTTGACCTCACAGTTTCTCACCAACTTATTACAGTACAGAACGCTGTATCTCGCTAAATGACATCGTTCTTTAAGGTTTCACGATACTTGCATGCGCTTTACCGAGAATGTCACAACATAGCAGTTTCGCACTTGTAACGGTACAACACGCAGTATTTGGCTTGTTCATGTCGTTTTGTGTGCTTTCACAACATTTTACCTATCGCAGTTTCGTACTCGCAATAAAACAACACTATCTCGTTAGATGACGTCGTTTTTGGTGGTTTCACGACGCTACCTAGCTTAAACTAACATAACTCAACCTAACATAACCTTCGCACTTCTATCGTTAGAAAACGTTTTACTCGCTACTTTACATTGCTTTCTACAACATTACGACGGTTTCAAGTGCTTTCACTGTAGATATCGCAGTTCCCAACTTGTAAAGGTGAAAAACACTGCATCTCACTAAGTGACATTGTTTAATGCGGTTTTACGACGGTTCATACCTTAACCTAACGTAACCTAACCTAACCTAACCCAACCTAACCTAACATAACCTAACCTAACCTAACCTAACCAAACCTAACCTAACGTAACCTAACCTAACCTAACCTAACCTAACCTAACCTAACGACGTTTGCAAGCGCTTTCACATTAGATATCGCAGTTCCCGACTTTTAAGGGTGAAAAACACTGCATCTCACTAATTGACATTTGTTTAATGCGGTTTTACGACGGTTCATATCTTAACCTAACCTAACATTCGCACTTGTATCTAAAAACGCTCTATTACACTGTTTTGTTCACAATTACCATATTTGCATAACCTCACAGTTTCTCACCAACTTATTGCAGTACAGAACGTTGTATCTCGCTAAATGACATCGTTCTTTAAGGTTTCACGATACTCTCATGCGCTTTACCGAGAATGTCACAACATAGCAGTTTCGCACTTGTAACGGTACAACACGCAGTATTTGGCTTGTTCATGCCGTTTTGTGTGCTTTCACAACATTTCACCTATCGCAGTTTCGTACTCGCAATAAACAAAACTATCTCGTTAGATGACATCGTTTTTGGTAGTTTCACGACGCTACCTAGCTTAAACTAACCTAACCTAACCTAACCTTCGCACTTCTATCGTTAGAAAACGTTTTACTCACCACTTTACAATGTTTTCTACAAGATTACGACGGTTTCATGCGCTTTCACATTAGATATCGCAGTTCCCCACTTTTAATGGTGAAAAACACTGCATCTCACTAATTGACATTGTTTAATGCGGTTTTACGACGGTTCATATCTTAACCTAACCTAACATTCGCACTTGTATTAAAAACGCTCTATTACACTGTTTCGTTCACAATTAGGATATTTGCATAACCTCACAGTTTTTCACCAACTTATTGCAGTACAGAACGCTGTATCTCGCTAAATGACATCGTTCTTTAAGATTTCACGATGCTTGCATGCGCTTCAACGAGAATATCACAACATAGCAGTTTCGCACTTGTAACGGTACAACACGCAGTATTTGGCTTGTTCATTGCGTTTTGTGTGCTTTCACAACATTTCACCTATCGCAGTTTCGTACTCGCAATAAAACAACACTATCTCGTTAGATGACGTTGTTTTTGGTAGTTTCACGACGCTACCTAGCTTAAACTAACATAACTCAACCTAACATAACCTTCGCACTTCTATCGTTAGAAAACGTTTTACTCGCTACTTTACATTGCTTTCTACAACATTACGACGGTTTCAAGTGCTTTCACTGTAGATATCGCAGTTCCCAACTTGTAAAGGTGAAAAACACTGCATCTCACTAAGTGACATTGTTTAATGCGGTTTTACGACGGTTCATACCTTAACCTAACGTAACCTAACCTAACCTAACCCAACCTAACCTAACATAACCTAACCTAACCTAACCTAACCAAACCTAACCTAACGTAACCTAACCTAACCTAACCTAACCTAACCTAACCTAACGACGTTTGCAAGCGCTTTCACATTAGATATCGCAGTTCCCGACTTTTAAGGGTGAAAAACACTGCATCTCACTAATTGACATTTGTTTAATGCGGTTTTACGACGGTTCATATCTTAACCTAACCTAACATTCGCACTTGTATCTAAAAACGCTCTATTACACTGTTTTGTTCACAATTACCATATTTGCATAACCTCACAGTTTCTCACCAACTTATTGCAGTACAGAACGTTGTATCTCGCTAAATGACATTGTTCTTTAACGTTTCACGATGCTTGCATGCGCTTTAACGAGAATATCACAATATAGCAGTTTCGCACTTGTAACGGTAGAACACGCAGTATTTGGCTTGTTCATGCCGTTTTGTGTGCTTTCACAACATTTCACCTATCGCAGTTTAATACTCGCTATAAAACAACACTATCTCGTTAGATGACATCGTTTTTGGTAGTTTCACGACGCTACCTAGCTTGAACTAACCTAACCTAACCTAACCTTCGCACTTCTATCGTTAGAAAACGTTTTACTCACCACTTTACAATGTTTTCTACAAGATTACGACGGTTTCATGCGCTTTCACATTAGATATCGCAGTTCCCCACTTTTAATGGTGAAAAACACTGCATCTCACTAATTGACATTGTTTAATGCGGTTTTACGACGGTTCATATCTTAACCTAACCTAACATTCGCACTTGTATTAAAAACGCTCTATTACACTGTTTCGTTCACAATTAGGATATTTGCATAACCTCACAGTTTTTCACCAACTTATTGCAGTACAGAACGCTGTATCTCGCTAAATGACATCGTTCTTTAAGATTTCACGATGCTTGCATGCGCTTCAACGAGAATATCACAACATAGCAGTTTCGCACTTGTAACGGTACAACACGCAGTATTTGGCTTGTTCATTGCGTTTTGTGTGCTTTCACAACATTTCACCTATCGCAGTTTCGTACTCGCAATAAAACAACACTATCTCGTTAGATGACGTTGTTTTTGGTAGTTTCACGACGCTACCTAGCTTAAACTAACATAACTCAACCTAACATAACCTTCGCACTTCTATCGTTAGAAAACGTTTTACTCGCTACTTTACATTGCTTTCTACAACATTACGACGGTTTCAAGCGCTTTCACATTAGATATCACAGTTCCCAACTTGTAAAGGTGAAAAACACTGCATCTCACTAAGTGACATCGTTTAATGCGGTTTTACGACGGTTCATACCTTAACCTAACGTAACCTAACCTAACCTAACCTAACCTAACCTTACCTAACCTAACCTAACCTAACCTAACCAACCCAACCCAACCTAACCTAACCTAACCTAACCAAACCTAACCTAACCTAACTTAACCTAACCTAACGTAACCTAACCTAACCTAACCTATTCTAACGTAACCTAACCTTACCTGACCTAACCTAACCTAATGTAACCTAACCTAACCTAACCTAACCTAACCTTACCTAACCTAACCTAACCTAACCTAACCAACCCAACCCAACCTAACCTAACCTAACCTAACCTAAACTAACCTAACCCAACCTAACCTAACCTAACCTAACCCAACCTAACCCAACCCAACCCAACCTAACCTAACCAAAGCTAACCTAACCTAACCTAACCTAACCTAACCTAACCTAACCTAACCTAACCTAACCTAACCTAACCTAACCTTACCTAACCTAACCAAATTATCTTTACCTAACCTAACCTAACCTAACGTAACCTAACCTAACCTAACCTAACGTAACCTAACCTAACCTAACCTAACCCAACCTAACCTAACCTAACCTAACCCAACTCAACCCAACCTAACCTAATCTAACCTAACCTAACCTAACCTAACCAAACCTAACCTAACCTAACCTAACCTAACCTAACGACGGTTGCAAGCGCTTTCACATTAGATATCGCAGTTCCCCACTTTTAATGGTGAAAAACACTGCATCTCACTAATTGACATTGTTTAATGCGGTTTTACGACGGTTCATATCTTAACCTAACCTAACATTCGCACTTGTATCTAAATACGCTCAATTACACTGTTTCGTTCACAATTACGATATTTGCTTGACCTCACAGTTTCTCACCAACTTATTACAGTACAGAACGCTGTATCTCGCTAAATGACATCGTTCTTTAAGGTTTCACGATACTTGCATGCGCTTTAACGAGAATATCACAATAAAGCAGTTTCGCACTTGTAACGGCACAAGACGCAGTATCTGGCTAGTTCATGCCTTTTTGTGCGCTTTCCCAATATTTCACCTATCCCAGTTTCGTACTCGCAATAAAACAACACTATCTCGTTAGATGACATCGTTTTTGGTGGTTTCACGACGCTACCTAGCTCAAACTAACCTAACCTTCGCACTTCTATTGTTAGAAAACGTTTTATTCGCTACTTTACAATGTTTTCTACAAGATTACGACGGTTTCATGCGCTCTCACATTAGATATCGCAGTTCCCAACTTGTAAAGGTGAAAAACACTGCATCTCACTAAGTGACATTGTTTAATGCGGTTTTAGCGCGGTTCATATCTTAACCTAACCTAACCTAACCTAACCTAACCTAACCCAACCTAACCTAACATAACCTAACCTAACCTAACCTAACCAAACCTAACTTAACGTAACCTAACCTAACCTAACCTAACCTAACCTAACGACGTTTGCAAGCGCTTTCACATTAGATATCGCAGTTCCCGACTTGTAATGGTGAAAAACACAGCATCTCACTAAGTGACATTGTTTAATGCGGTTTAGCGCGGTTCATATCTTAACCTAACCTAACCTTACCTAACCCAACCTAACCTAACCTAACCTAACCAAACCTTACCTAACATCCCTAACCTAACCTAACCTAACCTAACCAAACCTAACCTAACCTAACCTAACGTAACCTAACCTAACCTAACCTAACCTAACCTAACGACGTTTGCAAGCGCTTTCACATTAGATATCGCAGTTCCCGACTTGTAATGGTGAAAAACACTGCATCTCATCAAGTGACATTGTTTAATGCGGTTTTACGACGGTTCATATCTTAACCTAACCTAAAATTCGCACTTGTAATAAAAACGCTCTATTACACTGTTTCGTTCACAATTAGGATATTTGCATAACCTCACAGTTTTTCACCAACTTATTGCAGTACAGAACGCTGTATCTCGCTAAATGACATCGTTCTTTAAGGTTTCACGATGCTCTCATGCGCTTTAACGAGAATATCACAACATAGCAGTTTCGCACTTGTAACGGTACAACACGCAGTATTTGGCTTGTTCATGCCGTTTTGTGTGCTTTCACAACATTTCACCTATCGCAGTTTCGTACTCGCAATAAAACAACACTATCTCGTTAGATGACGTTGTTTTTGGTAGTTTCACGACACTACCTAGCTTAAACTAACATAACTCAACCTAACATAACCTTCGCACTTCTATCGTTAGAAAACGTTTTACTCGCTACTTTACATTGCTTTCTACAACAATACGACGGTTTCAAGCGCTTTCACATTAGATATCACAGTTCCCAACTTGTAAAGGTGAAAAACACTGCATCTCACTAAGTGACATTGTTTAATGCGGTTTTACGACGGTTCATACCTTAACCTAACGTAACCTAACCTAACCTAACCTTACCTAACCTAACCTAACCTAACCTAACCTAACCTAACCTAACCTAACCTAACCTAACCTATTCTAACGTAACCTAACCTTTCCTGACCCAACCTAACCTAACGTAACCTAACCTAACCTAACCTAACATAACATAACGTAACCTAACCTAACCTAACCTAACCTAACCCAACCTAACCCAACCCAACCCAACCCAAACCAACAACACCCAACCCAACCTAACCTAACCTAACCTAACCTTACCTAACCTAACCAAATTATCCTTACGTAACCTAACCTAACCTAACGTAACCTAACCTAACCTAACCTAACCTAACGTAACGTAACCTAACCTAACGTAACCTAACCTAACCTAACCTAACCTAACCCAACCTAACCTAACCTAACCTAACCTAACCCAACTCAACCCAACCTAACCTAATCTAACCTAACCTAACCTAACCTAACAAAACCTAACCTAACCTAACCTAACCTAACCTAACGACGGTTGCAAGCGCTTTCACATTAGATATCGCAGTTCCCGACTTTTAATGGTGAAAAACACTGCATCTCACTAATTGACATTGTTTAATGCGGTTTTACGACGGTTCATATCTTAACCTAACCTAACATTCGCACTTGTATCTAAAACCACTCTATTACACTGTTTTGTTCACAATTACCATATTTGCATAACCTCACAGTTTTTCACCAACTTATTGCACTACAGAACGTTGTATCTCGCTAAATGACATTGTTCTTTAAGGTTTCACGATGCTTGCATGCGCTTTAACGAGAATATCACAATATAGCAGTTTCGCACTTGTAACGGTAGAACACGCAGTATTTGACTTGTTCATGCCGTTTTGTGTGCTTTAACAACATTTCACCTATCGCAGTTTAATACTCGCTATAAAACAACACTATCTCGTTAGATGACGTCGTTTTTGGTAGTTTCACGACGCTACCTAGCTTAAACTAACCTAACCTAACCTAACCTTCGCACTTCTATCGTTAGAAAACGTTTTACTCGCAACTTTACAATGTTTTCTACAAGATTACGACGGTTTCATGCGCTTTCACATTAGATATCGTAGTTCCCGACTTGTAATGTTGAAAAACACTACATCTCACTAAGTGACATTGTTTAATGCGGTTTTACGACGGTTGATATCTCAACCTAACCTAACATTCGCACTTGTATCTAAATACGCTCAATTACACTGTTTCGTTCACAATTACGATATTTGCTTGACCTCACAGTTTCTCACCAACTTATTACAGTTCAGAACGCTGTATCTCGCTAAATGACATCGTTCTTTAAGGTTTCACGATACTTGCATGCGCTTTAACGAGAATATCACAATAAAGCAGTTTCGCACTTGTAACGGCACAAGACGCAGTATCTGGCTAGTTCATGCCATTTTGTGTGCTTTCCCAATATTTCACCTATCGCAGTTTCGTACTCGCAATAAAACAACACTATCTCGTTAGATGACATCGTTTTTGGCGGTTTCACGACGCTACCTAGCTCAAACTAACCGAACCTTCGCACTTCTATCGTTAGAAAACGTTTTATTCGCTACTTTACAATGTTTTCTGCAAGATAACGACGGTTTCATGCGCTTTCACATTAGATATCGTAGTTCCCGACTTGTAATGTTGAAAAACACTACATCTCACTAAGTGACATTGTTTAATGCGGTTTTACGACGGTTGATATGTCAACCTAACCTAACATTCGCACTTGTATCTAAAGACGCTCAATTACACTGTTTCGTTCACAATTACGATATTTGCTTGACCTCACAGTTTCTCACCAACTTATTACAGTACAGAACACTGTATCTCGCTAAATGACATCGTTCTTTAAGGTTTCACGATACTTGCATGCGCTTTACCAGGAATGTCACAACATAGCAGTTTCGCACTTGTAACGGTACAACACGCAGTATTTGGCTTGTTCATGCCGTTTTGTGTGCTTTCACAACATTTCACCTATCGCAGTTTCGTACTCGCAATAAACAACACTATCTCGTTAGATGACGTCGTTTTTGGTGGTTTCACGACGCTACCTAGCTTAAACTAACATAACTCAACCTAACATAACCTTCGCACTTCTATCGTTAGAAAACGTTTTACTCGCTACTTTACATTGCTTTCTACAACATTACGACGGTTTCAAGCGCTTTCACATTAGATATCGCAGTTCCCAACTTTTAAAGGTGAAAAACACTGCATCTCACTAAGTGACATTGTTTAATGCCGGTTTAGCGCGGTTCATATCTTAACCTAACCTAACCTAAGCTAACCTAACCTAACCTAACATAACCTAACCTAACCTAACCTAACCAAACCTAACCTAACGTAACCTAACCTAACCTAACCTAACCTAACCTAACGACGTTTGCAAGCGCTTTCACATTAGATATCGCAGTTCCCGACTTGTAATGGTGAAATGCACTGCATCTCACTAAGTGACATTGTTTAATGCGGTTTTACGACGGCTCATATCTTAACCTAACCTAACATTCGTACTTGTATTGAAAAACGCTCTATTACACTGTTTCGTTCACAATTACGATATTTGCATATCCTCACAGTTTTTCGCCAACTTATTGCAGTACAGAACGCTGTATCTCGCTAAATGACATTGTTCTTTAAGGTTTCACGATGCTTGCATGCGCTTTAACGAGAATATCACAATATAGCAGTTTCGCACTTGTAACGGTAGAACACGCAGTATTTGGCTTGTTCATGCCGTTTTGTGTGCTTTCACATTTCACCTATCGCAGTTTAATACTCGCAATAAAAGAACACTATCTCTTTAGATGACGTCGTTTTTGGTAGTTTCACGACGCTACCTAGCCTAAACTAACCTAACCTAACCTAACCTTCGCACTTCTATCGTTAGAAAACGTTTTACTCGCAACTTTACAATGTTTTCTAGAAGATTACGACGGTTTCATGCGCTTTCACATTAGATATCGTAGTTCCCGACTTGTAATGTTGAAAAACACTACATCTCACTAAGTGACATTGTTTAATGCGGTTTTACGATGGTTGATATGTCAACCTAACCTAACATTCGCACTTGTATCTAAAGACGCTCAATTACACTGTTTCGTTCACAATTACGATATTTGCTTGACCTCACAGTTTCTCACCAACTTATTACAGTACAGAACGCTGTATCTCGCTAAATGACATCGTTCTTTAAGGTTTCACGATACTCTCATGCGCTTTACCGAGAATGTCACAACATAGCAGTTTCGCACTTGTAACGGTACAACACGCAGTATTTGGCTTGTTCATGCCGTTTTGTGTGCTTTCACAACATTTCACCTATCGCAGTTTCGTACTCGCAATAAACAACACTATCTCGTTAGATGACGTCGTTTTTGGTGGTTTCACGACGCTACCTAGCTTAAACTAACATAACTCAACCTAACATAACCTTCGCACTTCTATCGTTAGAAAACGTTTTACTCGCTACTTTACATTGCTTTCTACAACATTACGACGGTTTCAAGCGATTTCACATTAGATATCGCAGTTCCCAACTTGTAAAGGTGAAAAACACTGCATCTCACTAAGTGACATTGTTTAATGCGGTTTTAGCGCGGTTCATATCTTAACCTAACCTAACCTAACCTAACCTAACCTAACCTAACCC
Source organism: Rhipicephalus microplus (assembly GCF_043290135.1). Lineage (NCBI taxonomy): Eukaryota > Metazoa > Arthropoda > Arachnida > Ixodida > Ixodidae > Rhipicephalus > Rhipicephalus microplus. Next base: position 886,927 of record NW_027464668.1, read on the forward strand.
AACCTAACCTAACATAACCAAACCTAACCTAACCTAACCAAACCTAACCTTACGTAACATAACCTAACCTAACCTAACCTAACCTAACCTAACCTAACGACGTTTGCAAGCGCTTTCACATTAGATATCGCAGTTCCCGACTTGTAATGGTGAAAAACACTGCATCTCACTAAGTGCCATTGTTTAATGCGGTTTTACGACGGTTCATATCTTAACCTAACCTAACATTCGTACTTGTATGGAAAAACGCTCTATTACACTGTTTCGTTCACAATTACGATATTTGCATAACCTCACAGTTTTTCACCAACTTATTGCAGTACAGAACGCTGTATCCCGCTAAATGACATCGTTCTTTAAGGTTTCACGATGCTTGCATGCGCTTTAACAAGAATATCACATTATAGCAGTTTCGCACTTGTAACGGTACAACACGCAGTATCTGGCTTGTTCAAGCCGTTTTGTGTACTTTCACAACATTTCACCTATTGCAGTTACGTACATGCAATAAAACAACGCTATCTCGTTAGTTGACGTCCTTTTTGGTGGTCTCACGACGCTACATAGCTTAAACTAACATAACTCAAGCTAACCTTCGCACTTCTATCGTTAGAAAACGTTTTACTCGCAACTTTACAATGTTTTCTACAAGATTACGACGGTTTCATGCGCTTTCACATTAGATATCGTAGTTCCCGACTTGTAATGTTGAAAAACACTACATCTCACTAAGTGACATTGTTTAATGCGGTTTTACGACGGTTGATATCTCAACCTAACCTAACATTCGCACTTGTATCTAAATACGCTCAATTACACTGTTTCGTTCACAATTACGATATTTGCTTGACCTCACAGTTTCTCACCAACTTATTACAGTTCAGAACGCTGTATCTCGCTAAATGACATCGTTCTTTAAGGTTTCACGATGCTTGCATGCGCTTTAACGAGAATATCACAACATAGCAGTTTCGCACTTGTAACGGTACAACACGCAGTATTTGGCTTGTTCATGCCGTTTTGTGTGCTTTCACAACATTTCACCTATCGCAGTTTCGTACTCGCAATAAAACAACACTATCTCGTTAGATGACGTTGTTTTTGGTAGTTTCACGACGCCACCTAGCTTAAACTAACATAACTCAACCTAACATAACCTTCGCACTTCTATCGTTAGAAAACGTTATACTCGCTACTTTACATTGCTTTCTACAACATTACGACGGTTTCAAGCGCTTTCACATTAGATATCACAGTTCCCAACTTGTAAAGATGAAAAACACTGCATCTCACTAAGTGACATTGTTTAATGCGGTTTTACGATGGTTCATACCTTAACCTAACGTAACCTAACCTAACCTAACCTAACCTTACCTAACCTAACCTAACCTAACCCAACCCGACCCGACCCAACCTAACCTAACCTAACCTAAACTAAACTAACCTAACCCAACCTAACCTAACCTAACCTAACCTAACCCAACCCAACCCAACCCAATCTAACCTAACCTAAGCTAACCTAACCTAACCTAACCAAACCTAACCTAACCTAACTTAACCTAACCTAACGTAACTTAACCTAACCTAACCTATTCTAACGTAACCTAACCTTACCTGACCTAACCTAACCTAACGTAACCTAACCTAACCTAACATTACCTAACGTAACCTAACCTAACCTAACCTAGCCTAACGTAACCTAACCTAACCTAACCCAACCTAACCCAACCCAACCCAACCCAACACCCAACCCAACCTAACCTAACCTTACTTAACCTAACCAAATTATCCTTACCTAACCTAACCTAACCTAACGTAACCTAACCTAACCTAACCTAACGTAACCTAACCTAACCTAACGTAACCTAACCTAACCTAACCTAACCCAACCTAACCTAACCTAACCTAACCTAACCCAACTCAACCCAACCTAACCTAATCTAACCTAACCTAACCTAACCAAACCTAACCTAACCTAACCTAACCTAACCTAACCTAACGACGGTTGCAAGCGCTTTCACATTAGATATCGCAGTTCCCCACTTTTAATGGTGAAAAACACTGCATCTCACTAATTGACATTGTTTAATGCGGTTTTACGACGGTTCATATCTTAACCTAACCTAACATTCGCACTTGTATCTAAAAACGCTCTATTACACTGTTTTGTTCACAATTACGATATTTGCATAACCTCACAGTTTTTCACCAACTTATTGCAGTACAGAACGCTGTATCTTCCTAAATGACATTGTTTTTTAAGGTTTCACGATGCTTGCATGCGCTTTAACGAGAATATCACAATATAGCAGTTTCGCACTTGTAACGGTAGAACACGCAGTATTTGGCTTGTTCATTCCGTTTTGTGTGCTTTCACAACATTTCACCTATCGCAGTTTAATACTCGCAATAAAACAACACTATCTCGTTAGATTACGTCGTTTTTGGTAGTTTCACGACGCTACCTAGCTTAACCTAACCTAACCTAACCTAACCTTCGCACTTCTATCGTTAGAAAACGTTTTATTCGCAACTTTACAATGTTTTCTACAAGATTACGACGGTTTCATGCGCTTTCACATTAGATATCGTAGTTCCCGACTTGTAATGTTGAAAAACACTACATCTCACTAAGTGAGATTGTTTAATGCGGTTTTACGACGGTTGATATGTCAACCTAACCTAACATTCGCACTTGTATCTAAAGACGCTCAATTACACTGTTTCGTTCACAATTACGATATTTGCTTGACCTCACAGTTTCTCACCAACTTATTACAGTACAGAACGCTGTATCTCGCTAAATGACATCGTTCTTTAAGGTTTCACGATACTTGCATGCGCTTTACCGAGAATGTCACAACATAGCAGTTTCGCACTTGTAACGGTACAACACGCAGTATTTGGCTTGTTCATGTCGTTTTGTGTGCTTTCACAACATTTTACCTATCGCAGTTTCGTACTCGCAATAAAACAACACTATCTCGTTAGATGACGTCGTTTTTGGTGGTTTCACGACGCTACCTAGCTTAAACTAACATAACTCAACCTAACATAACCTTCGCACTTCTATCGTTAGAAAACGTTTTACTCGCTACTTTACATTGCTTTCTACAACATTACGACGGTTTCAAGTGCTTTCACTGTAGATATCGCAGTTCCCAACTTGTAAAGGTGAAAAACACTGCATCTCACTAAGTGACATTGTTTAATGCGGTTTTACGACGGTTCATACCTTAACCTAACGTAACCTAACCTAACCTAACCCAACCTAACCTAACATAACCTAACCTAACCTAACCTAACCAAACCTAACCTAACGTAACCTAACCTAACCTAACCTAACCTAACCTAACCTAACGACGTTTGCAAGCGCTTTCACATTAGATATCGCAGTTCCCGACTTTTAAGGGTGAAAAACACTGCATCTCACTAATTGACATTTGTTTAATGCGGTTTTACGACGGTTCATATCTTAACCTAACCTAACATTCGCACTTGTATCTAAAAACGCTCTATTACACTGTTTTGTTCACAATTACCATATTTGCATAACCTCACAGTTTCTCACCAACTTATTGCAGTACAGAACGTTGTATCTCGCTAAATGACATTGTTCTTTAACGTTTCACGATGCTTGCATGCGCTTTAACGAGAATATCACAATATAGCAGTTTCGCACTTGTAACGGTAGAACACGCAGTATTTGGCTTGTTCATGCCGTTTTGTGTGCTTTCACAACATTTCACCTATCGCAGTTTAATACTCGCTATAAAACAACACTATCTCGTTAGATGACATCGTTTTTGGTAGTTTCACGACGCTACCTAGCTTAAACTAACCTAACCTAACCTAACCTTCGCACTTCTATCGTTAGAAAACGTTTTACTCACCACTTTACAATGTTTTCTACAAGATTACGACGGTTTCATGCGCTTTCACATTAGATATCGCAGTTCCCCACTTTTAATGGTGAAAAACACTGCATCTCACTAATTGACATTGTTTAATGCGGTTTTACGACGGTTCATATCTTAACCTAACCTAACATTCGCACTTGTATTAAAAACGCTCTATTACACTGTTTCGTTCACAATTAGGATATTTGCATAACCTCACAGTTTTTCACCAACTTATTGCAGTACAGAACGCTGTATCTCGCTAAATGACATCGTTCTTTAAGATTTCACGATGCTTGCATGCGCTTCAACGAGAATATCACAACATAGCAGTTTCGCACTTGTAACGGTACAACACGCAGTATTTGGCTTGTTCATTGCGTTTTGTGTGCTTTCACAACATTTCACCTATCGCAGTTTCGTACTCGCAATAAAACAACACTATCTCGTTAGATGACGTTGTTTTTGGTAGTTTCACGACGCTACCTAGCTTAAACTAACATAACTCAACCTAACATAACCTTCGCACTTCTATCGTTAGAAAACGTTTTACTCGCTACTTTACATTGCTTTCTACAACATTACGACGGTTTCAAGCGCTTTCACATTAGATATCACAGTTCCCAACTTGTAAAGGTGAAAAACACTGCATCTCACTAAGTGACATCGTTTAATGCGGTTTTACGACGGTTCATACCTTAACCTAACGTAACCTAACCTAACCTAACCTAACCTAACCTTACCTAACCTAACCTAACCTAACCTAACCAACCCAACCCAACCTAACCTAACCTAACCTAACCTAAACTAACCTAACCCAACCTAACCTAACCTAACCTAACCCAACCTAACCCAACCCAACCCAACCTAACCTAACCAAAGCTAACCTAACCTAACCTAACCAAACCTAACCTAACCTAACTTAACCTAACCTAACGTAACCTAACCTAACCTAACCTATTCTAACGTAACCTAACCTTACCTGACCTAACCTAACCTAACGTAACCTAACCTAACCTAACCTAACATAACCTAACGTAACCTAACCTAACCTAACGTAACCTAACCTAACCTAACCCAACCTAACCCAACCCAACCCAACCCAACAACACCCAACCCAACCTAACCTAACCTAACCTAACCTTACCTAACCTAACCAAATTATCTTTACCTAACCTAACCTAACCTAACGTAACCTAACCTAACCTAACCTAACGTAACCTAACCTTACCTAACCTAACCCAACCTAACCTAACCTAACCTAACCCAACTCAACCCAACCTAACCTAATCTAACCTAACCTAACCTAACCTAACCAAACCTAACCTAACCTAACCTAACCTAACGACGGTTGCAAGCGCTTTCACATTAGATATCGCAGTTCCCCACTTTTAATGGTGAAAAACACTGCATCTCACTAATTGACATTGTTTAATGCGGTTTTACGACGGTTCATATCTTAACCTAACCTAACATTCGCACTTGTATCTAAATACGCTCAATTACACTGTTTCGTTCACAATTACGATATTTGCTTGACCTCACAGTTTCTCACCAACTTATTACAGTACAGAACGCTGTATCTCGCTAAATGACATCGTTCTTTAAGGTTTCACGATACTTGCATGCGCTTTAACGAGAATATCACAATAAAGCAGTTTCGCACTTGTAACGGCACAAGACGCAGTATCTGGCTAGTTCATGCCTTTTTGTGCGCTTTCCCAATATTTCACCTATCCCAGTTTCGTACTCGCAATAAAACAACACTATCTCGTTAGATGACATCGTTTTTGGTGGTTTCACGACGCTACCTAGCTCAAACTAACCTAACCTTCGCACTTCTATTGTTAGAAAACGTTTTATTCGCTACTTTACAATGTTTTCTACAAGATTACGACGGTTTCATGCGCTCTCACATTAGATATCGCAGTTCCCAACTTGTAAAGGTGAAAAACACTGCATCTCACTAAGTGACATTGTTTAATGCGGTTTTAGCGCGGTTCATATCTTAACCTAACCTAACCTAACCTAACCTAACCCAACCTAACCTAACATAACCTAACCTAACCTAACCTAACCAAACCTAACCTAACGTAACCTAACCTAACCTAACCTAACCTAACCTAACGACGTTTGCAAGCGCTTTCACATTAGATATCGCAGTTCCCGACTTGTAATGGTGAAAAACACAGCATCTCACTAAGTGACATTGTTTAATGCGGTTTAGCGCGGTTCATATCTTAACCTAGCCTAACCTTACCTAACCCAACCTAACCTAACCTAACCTAACCAAACCTTACCTAACATCCCTAACCTAACCTAACCTAACCTAACCAAACCTAACCTAACCTAACCTAACGTAACCTAACCTAACCTAACCTAACCTAACCTAACGACGTTTGCAAGCGCTTTCACATTAGATATCGCAGTTCCCGACTTGTAATGGTGAAAAACACTGCATCTCATCAAGTGACATTGTTTAATGCGGTTTTACGACGGTTCATATCTTAACCTAACCTAAAATTCGCACTTGTAATAAAAAACGCTCTATTACACTGTTTCGTTCACAATTAGGATATTTGCATAACCTCACAGTTTTTCACCAACTTATTGCAGTACAGAACGCTGTATCTCGCTAAATGACATCGTTCTTTAAGGTTTCACGATGCTCTCATGCGCTTTAACGAGAATATCACAACATAGCAGTTTCGCACTTGTAACGGTACAACACGCAGTATTTGGCTTGTTCATGCCGTTTTGTGTGCTTTCACAACATTTCACCTATCGCAGTTTCGTACTCGCAATAAAACAACACTATCTCGTTAGATGACGTTGTTTTTGGTAGTTTCACGACACTACCTAGCTTAAACTAACATAACTCAACCTAACATAACCTTCGCACTTCTATCGTTAGAAAACGTTTTACTCGCTACTTTACATTGCTTTCTACAACAATACGACGGTTTCAAGCGCTTTCACATTAGATATCACAGTTCCCAACTTGTAAAGGTGAAAAACACTGCATCTCACTAAGTGACATTGTTTAATGCGGTTTTACGACGGTTCATACCTTAACCTAACGTAACCTAACCTAACCTAACCTTACCTAACCTAACCTAACCTAACCTAACCTAACCTAACCTAACCTAACCTAACCTAACCTAACCTAACCTATTCTAACGTAACCTAACCTTTCCTGACCTAACCTAACCTAACGTAACCTAACCTAACCTAACCTAACATAACATAACGTAACCTAACCTAACCTAACCTAACCTAACCTAACCCAACCTAACCCAACCCAACCCAACCCAAACCAACAACACCCAACCCAACCTAACCTAACCTAACCTAACCTTACCTAACCTAACCAAATTATCCTTACGTAACCTAACCTAACCTAACGTAACCTAACCTAACCTAACCTAACCTAACGTAACGTAACCTAACCTAACGTAACCTAACCTAACCTAACCTAACCTAACCCAACCTAACCTAACCTAACCTAACCTAACCCAACTCAACCCAACCTAACCTAATCTAACCTAACCTAACCTAACCTAACAAAACCTAACCTAACCTAACCTAACCTAACCTAACGACGGTTGCAAGCGCTTTCACATTAGATATCGCAGTTCCCGACTTTTAATGGTGAAAAACACTGCATCTCACTAATTGACATTGTTTAATGCGGTTTTACGACGGTTCATATCTTAACCTAACCTAACATTCGCACTTGTATCTAAAACCACTCTATTACACTGTTTTGTTCACAATTACCATATTTGCATAACCTCACAGTTTTTCACCAACTTATTGCACTACAGAACGTTGTATCTCGCTAAATGACATTGTGCTTTAAGGTTTCACGATGCTTGCATGCGCTTTAACGAGAATATCACAATATAGCAGTTTCGCACTTGTAACGGTAGAACACGCAGTATTTGACTTGTTCATGCCGTTTTGTGTGCTTTCACAACATTTCACCTATCGCAGTTTAATACTCGCTATAAAACAACACTATCTCGTTAGATGACGTCGTTTTTGGTAGTTTCACGACGCTACCTAGCTTAAACTAACCTAACCTAACCTAACCTTCGCACTTCTATCGTTAAAAAACGTTTTACTCGCAACTTTACAATGTTTTCTACAAGATTACGACGGTTTCATGCGCTTTCACATTAGATATCGTAGTTCCCGACTTGTAATGTTGAAAAACACTACATCTCACTAAGTGACATTGTTTAATGCGGTTTTACGACGGTTGATATGTCAACCTAACCTAACATTCGCACTTGTATCTAAAGACGCTCAATTACACTGTTTCGTTCACAATTACGATATTTGCTTGACCTCACAGTTTCTCACCAACTTATTACAGTACAGAACGCTGTATCTCGCTAAATGACATCGTTCTTTAAGGTTTCACGATACTTGCATGCGCTTTACCGAGAATGTCCAAACATAGCAGTTTCGCACTTGTAACGCTACAACACGCAGTATTTGGCTTGTTCATGCCGTTTTGTGTGCTTTCACATTTTACCTATCGCAGTTTCGTACTCGCAATAAAACAACACTATCTCGTTAGATGACGTCGTTTTTGGTGGTTTCACGACGCTACCTAGCTTAAACTAACATAACTCAACCTAACATAACCTTCGCACTTCTATCGTTAGAAAACGTTTTACTCGCTACTTTACATTGCTTTCTACAACATTACGACGGTTTCAAGCGCTTTCACATTAGATATCGCAGTTCCCAACTTGTAAAGGTGAAAAACACTGCATCTCACTAAGTGACATTGTTTAATGCGGTTTTACGACGGTTCATACCTTAACCTAACGTAACCTAACCTAACCTAACCCAACCTAACCTAACATAACCTAACCTAACCTAACCTAACCAAACCTAACCTTCCGTAACCTAACCTAAAATAACCTAACTTAACCTAACCTAACCTAACCTAACCTAACGACGTTTGCAAGCGCTTTCACATTAGATATCGCAGTTCCCGACTTGTAATGGTGAAAAACACTGCATCTCACCAAGTGACATTGTTTATTGCGGTTTTACGACGGTTCATATCTTAACCTAACCTAACATTCGTACTTGTATTGAAAAACGCTCTATTACACTGTTTCGTTCACAATTACGATATTTGCATAACCTCACAGTTTTTCACCAACTTATTGCAGTACAGAACGCTGTATCTCGCTAAATGACATTGTTCTTTAAGGTTTCACGATGCTTGCATGCGCTTTAACGAGAATATCACAATATAGCAGTTTCGCACTTGTAACGGTAGAACACGCAGTATTTGGCTTGTTCATGCCGTTTTGTGTTATTTCACCACATTTCACCTATCGCAGTTTAATACTCGCTATAAAACAACACTATCTCTTTAGATGACGTCGTTTTTGGTAGTTTCACGACGCTACCTAGCCTAAACTAACCTAACCTAACCTAACCTTCGCACTTCTATCGTTAGAAAACGTTTTACTCGCAACTTTACAATGTTTTCTACAAGATTACGACGGTTTCATGCGCTTTCACATTAGATATCGTAGTTCCCGACTTGTAATGTTGAAAAACACTACATCTCACTAAGTGACATTGTTTAATGCGGTTTTACGATGGTTGATATGTCAACCTAACCTAACATTCGCACTTAAATCTAAAGACGCTCAATTACACTGTTTCGTTCACAATTACGATATTTGCTTGACCTCACAGTTTCTCACTAACTTATTACAGTACAGAACGCTGTATCTCGCTAAATGACATCGTTCTTTAAGGTTTCACGATACTTGCATGCGCTTTACCGAGAATGTCACAACATAGCAGTTTCGCACTTGTAACGGTACAACACGCAGTATTTGGCTTGTTCATGCCGTTTTGTGTGCTTTCACATTTTACCTATCGCAGTTTCGTACTCGCAATAAACAACACTATCTCGTTAGATGACGTCGTTTTTGGTGGTTTCACGACGCTACCTAGCTTAAACTAACATAACCCAACCTAACATAACCTTCGCACTTCTATCGTTAGAAAACGTTTTACTCGCTACTTTACATTGCTTTCTACAACATTACGACGGTTTCAAGCGCTTTCACATTAGATATCGCAGTTCCCAACTTGTAAAGGTGAAAAACACTGCATCTCACTAAGTGACATTGTTTAATGCGGTTTTACGACGGTTCATACCTTAACCTAACGTAACCTAACCTAACCTAACCCAACCTAACCTAACATAACCTAACCTAACCTAACCTAACCAAACCTAACCTAACGTGACCTAACCTAACCTAACCTAACCTAACCTAACGACGTTTGCAAGCGCTTTCACAATAGATATCGCAGTTCCCTTCTTTTAATGGTGAAAAACACTGCATCTCACTAATTGACATTTGTTTAATGCGGTTTTACGACGGTTCATATCTTAACCTAACCTAACATTCGCACTTGTATCTAAAAACGCTCTATTACACTGTTTTGTTCACAATTACCATATTTGCATAACCTCACAGTTTCTCACCAACTTATTGCAGTACAGAACGTTGTATCTCGCTAAATGACATTGTTCTTTAAGGTTTCACGATGCTTGCATGCGCTTTAACGAGAATATCACAATATAGCAGTTTCGCACTTGTAACGTTAGAACACGCAGTATTTGGCTTGTTCATGCCGTTTTGTGTGCTTTCACAACATTTCACCTATCGCAGTTTAATACTCGCTATAAAACAACACTATCTCGTTAGATGACGTCGTTTTTGGTAGTTTCACGACGCTACCTAGCTTAACCTAACCTAACCTAACCTAACCTTCGCACTTCTATCGTTAGAAAACGTTTTACTCACCACTTTACAATATTTTCTACAAGATTACGACGGTTTCATGCGCTTTCACATTAGATATTGCAGTTCCCAACTTGTAAAGGTGAAAAACACTGCATCTCACTAAGTGACATTGTTTAATGCGGTTTTAGCGCGGTTCATATCTTAACCTAACCTAACCTAAACTAACCTAACCTAACCCAACCTAACCTAACATAACCTAACCTAACCTAACCTAACCAAACCTAACCTAACGTAACCTAACCTAACCTAACCTAACCTAACCTAACGACGTTTGCAAGCGCTTTCACATTAGATATCGCAGTTCCCGACTTGTAATGGTGAAAAACACTGCATCTCATCAAGTGACATTGTTTAATGCGGTTTTACGACGGTTCATATCTTAACCTAACCTAAAATTCGCACTTGTATTAAAAAACGCTCTATTACACTGTTTCGTTCACAATTAGGATATTTGCATAACCTCACAGTTTTTCACCAACTTATTGCAGTACAGAACGCTGTATCTCGCTAAATGACATCGTTCTTTAAGGTTTCACGATGCTTGCATGCGCTTTAACGAGAATATCACAACATAGCAGTTTCGCACTTGTAATGGTACAACACGCAGTATTTGGCTTGTTCATGCCGTTTTGTGTGCTTTCACAACATTTCACCTATCGCAGTTTCGTACTCGCAATAAAACAACACTATCTCGTTAGATGACGTTGTTTTTGGTAGTTTCACGACACTACCTAGCTTAAACTAACATAACTCAACCTAACATAACCTTCGCACTTCTATCGTTAGAAAACGTTTTACTCGCTACTTTACATTGCTTTCTACAACAATACGACGGTTTCAAGCGCTTTCACATTAGATATCACAGTTCCCAACTTGTAAAGGTGAAAAACACTGCATCTCACTAAGTGACATTGTTTAATGCGGTTTTACGACGGTTCATACCTTAACCTAACGTAACCTAACCTAACCTAACCTAACCTTACCTAACCTAACCTAACCTAACCCAACCCAACCTAACCTAACCTAACCTAACCTAACCTAAACTAACCTAACCCAACCTAACCTAACCTAACCTAACCTAACCCAACCCAACCCAACCCAACCTAACCTAACCTAAGCTAACCTAACCAAACCTAACCTAACTTAACCTAACCTAACGTAACCTAACCTAACCTATTCTAACGTAACCTAACCTTTCCTGACCTAACCTAACCTAACGTAACCTAACCTAACCTAACCTAACATAACATAACGTAACCTAACCTAACCTAACCTAACGTAACCTAACCTAACCTAACCTAACCCAACCTAACCCAACCCAACCCAACCCAAACCAACAACACCCAACCCAACCTAACCTAACCTAACCTAACCTTACCTAACCTAACCAAATTATCCTTACGTAACCTAACCTAACCTAACGTAACCTAACCTAACCTAACCTAACCTAACGTAACGTAACCTAACCTAACGTAACCTAACCTAACCTAACCTAACCCAACCTAACCTAACCTAACCTAACCTAACCCAACTCAACCCAACCTAACCTAATCTAACCTAACCTAACCTAACCTAACAAAACCTAACCTAACCTAACCTAACGACGGTTGCAAGCGCTTTCACATTAGATATCGCAGTTCCCGACTTTTAATGGTGAAAAACACTGCATCTCACTAATTGACATTGTTTAATGCGGTTTTACGACGGCTCATATCTTAACCTAACCTAACATTCGCACTTGTATCTAAAACCACTCTATTACACTGTTTTGTTCACAATTACCATATTTGCATAACCTCACAGTTTTTCACCAACTTATTGCAGTACAGAACGTTGTATCTCGCTAAATGACATTGTTCTTTAAGGTTTCACGATGCTTGCATGCGCTTTAACGAGAATATCACAATATAGCAGTTTCGCACTTGTAACGGTAGAACACGCAGTATTTGGCTTGTTCATGCCGTTTTGTGTGCTTTCACAACATTTCACCTATCGCAGTTTAATACTCGCTATAAAACAACACTATCTCGTTAGATGACGTCGTTTTTGGTAGTTTCACGACGCTACCTAGCTTAAACTAACCTAACCTAACCTAACCTTCGCACTTCTATCGTTAGAAAACGTTTTACTCGCAACTTTACAATGTTTTCTACAAGATTACGACGGTTTCATGCGCTTTCACATTAGATATCGTAGTTCCGGACTTGTAATGTTGAAAAACACTACATCTCACTAAGTGACATTGTTTAATGCGGTTTTACGACGGTTGATATGTCAACCTAACCTAACATTCCACTTGTATCTAAAGACGCTCAATTACACTGTTTCGTTCACAATTACGATATTTGCTTGACCTCACAGTTTCTCACCAACTTATTACAGTACAGAACGCTGTATCTCGCTAAATGACATCGTTCTTTAAGGTTTCACGATACTTGCATGCGCTTTACCGAGAATGTCCAAACATAGCAGTTTCGCACTTGTAACGCTACAACACGCAGTATTTGGCTTGTTCATGCCGTTTTGTGTGCTTTCACATTTTACCTATCGCAGTTTCGTACTCGCAATAAAACAACACTATCTCGTTAGATGACGTCGTTTTTGGTGGTTTCACGACGCTACCTAGCTTAAACTAACATAACTCAACCTAACATAACCTTCGCACTTCTATCGTTAGAAAACGTTTTACTCGCTACTTTACATTGCTTTCTACAACATTACGACGGTTTCAAGCGCTTTCACATTAGATATCGCAGTTCCCAACTTGTAAAGGTGAAAAACACTGCATCTCACTAAGTGACATTGTTTAATGCGGTTTTACGACGGTTCATACCTTAACCTAACGTAACCTAACCTAACCTAACCCAACCTAACCTAACATAACCTAACCTAACCTAACCTAACCAAACCTAACCTTCCGTAACCTAACCTAACCTAACCTAACTTAACCTAACCTAACCTAACCTAACGACGTTTGCAAGCGCTTTCACATTAGATATCGCAGTTCCCGACTTGTAATGGTGAAAAACACTGCATCTCACCAAGTGACATTGTTTATTGCGGTTTTACGACGGTTCATATCTTAACCTAACCTAACATTCGTACTTGTATTGAAAAACGCTCTATTACACTGTTTCGTTCACAATTACGATATTTGCATAACCTCACAGTTTTTCACCAACTTATTGCAGTACAGAACGCTGTATCTCGCTAAATGACATTGTTCTTTAAGGTTTCACGATGCTTGCATGCGCTTTAACGAGAATATCACAATATAGCAGTTTCGCACTTGTAACGGTAGAACACGCAGTATTTGGCTTGTTCATGCCGTTTTGTGTGCTTTCACAACATTTCACCTATCGCAGTTTAATACTCGCAATAAAACAACACTATCTCTTTAGATGACGTCGTTTTTGGTAGTTTCACGACGCTACCTAGCCTAAACTAACCTAACCTAACCTAACCTTCGCACTTCTATCGTTAGAAAACGTTTTACTCGCATCTTTACAATGTTTTCTACAAGATTACGACGGTTTCATGCGCTTTCACATTAGATATCGTAGTTCCCGACTTGTAATGTTGAAAAACACTACATATCACTAAGTGACATTGTTTAATGCGGTTTTACGATGGTTGATATGTCAACCTAACCTAACATTCGCACTTGTATCTAAAGACGCTCAATTACACTGTTTCGTTCACAATTACGATATTTGCTTGACCTCACAGTTTCTCACCAACTTATTACAGTACAGAACGCTGTATCTCGCTAAATGACATCGTTCTTTAAGGTTTCACGATACTTGCATGCGCTTTACCGAGAATGTCACAACATAGCAGTTTCGCACTTGTAACGGTACAACACGCAGTATTTGGCTTGTTCATGCCGTTTTGTGTGCTTTCACAACATTTTACCTATCGCAGTTTCGTACTCGAAATAAACAACACTATCTCGTTAGATGACGTCGTTTATGGTGGTTTCACGACGCTACCTAGCTTAAACTAACATAACTCAACCTAACATAACCTTCGCACTTCTATCGTTAGAAAACGTTTTACTCGCTACTTTACATTGCTTTCTACAACATTACGACGGTTTCAAGCGCTTTCACATTAGATATCGCAGTTCCCAACTTGTAAAGGTGAAAAACACTGCATCTCACTAAGTGACATTGTTTAATGCGGTTTTAGCGCGGTTCGTATCTTAACCTAACCTAACCTAACCTAACCTAACCCAACCTAACCTAACATAACCTAACCTAACCTAACATAACCAAACCTAACCTAACGTAACCTAACCTAACCTAACCTAACCTAACCTAACGACGTTTGCAAGCGCTTTCACATTAGATATCGCAGTTCCCGACTTGTAATGGTGAAAAACACTGCATCTCACTAAGTGACATTGTTTAATGCGGTTTTACGACGGTTCATATCTTAACCTAACCTAACATTCGTACTTGTATGGAAAAACGCTCTATTACACTGTTTCGTTCACAATTACGATATTTGCATAACCTCACAGTTTTTCACCAACTTATTGCAGTACAGAACGCTGTATCTCGCTAAATGACATCGTTCTTTAAGGTTTCACGATGCTTGCATGCGCTTTAACAAGAATATCACATTATAGCAGTTTCGCACTTGTAACGGTACAACACGCAGTATCTGGCTTGTTCAAGCCGTTTTGTGTACTTTCACAACATTTCACCTATTGCAGTTACGTACATGCAATAAAACAACGCTATCTCGTTAGTTGACGTCCTTTTTGGTGGTCTCACGACGCTACATAGCTTAAACTAACATAACTCAAGCTAACCTTCGCACTTCTATCGTTAGAAAACGTTTTACTCGCAACTTTACAATGTTTTCTACAAGATTACGACGGTTTCATGCGCTTTCACATTAGATATCGTAGTTCCCGACTTGTAATGTTGAAAAACACTACATCTCACTAAGTGACATTGTTTTATGCGGTTTTACGACGGTTGATATCTCAACCTAACCTAACATTCGCACTTGTATCTAAATACGCTCAATTACGCTGTTTCGTTCACAATTACGATATTTGCTTGACCTCACAGTTTCTCACCAACTTATTACAGTTCAGAACGCTGTATCTCGCTAAACGACATCGTTCTTTAAGGTTTCACGATACTTGCATGCGCTTTAACGAGAATATCACAATAAAGCAGTTTCGCACTTGTAACGGCACAAGACGCAGTATCTGGCTAGTTCATGCCATTTTGTGTGCTTTCCCAATATTTCACCTATCGCAGTTTCGTACTCGCAATAAAACAACACTATCTCGTTAGATGACATCGTTTTTGGCGGTTTCACGACGCTACCTAGCTCAAACTAACCGAACCTTCGCACTTCTATCGTTAGAAAACGTTTTATTCGCTACTTTACAATGTTTTCTGCAAGATAACGACGGTTTCATGCGCTTTCACATTAGATATCGCAGTTCCCGACTTGTAATGGTGAAAAACACAGCATCTCACTAAGTGACATTGTTTAATGCGGTTTTAGCTCGGTTCATATCTTAACCTAACCTAACCTTACCTAACCCAACCTAACCTAACCTAACCTAACCAAACCTTACCTAACATACCCTAACCTAACCTAACCTAACCAAACCAAACCTAACCTAACCTAACCTAACCTAACCTAACCTAACCTAACCTAACGACGTTTGCAAGCGCTTTCACATTAGATATCGCAGTTCCCGACTTGTAATGGTGAAAAACACTGCATCTCACTAAGTGACATTGTTTAATGCGGTTTTACGACAGTTCATATCTTAACCTAACCTAAGATTCGCACTTGTATTAAAAAACGCTCTATTACACTGTTTCGTTCACAATTAGGATATTTGCATAACCTCACAGTTTTTCACCAACTTATTGCAGTACAGAACGCTGTATCTCGCTAAATGACATTGTTCTTTAAGGTTTCACGATGCTTGCATGCGCTTTAACGAGAATATAACAACATAGCAGTTTCGCACTTGTAACGGTACAACACGCAGTATTTGGCTTGTTCATGCCGTTTTGTGTGCTTTCACAACATTTCACCTATCGCAGTTTCGTACTCGCAATAAAACAACACTATAGATGACGTTGTTTTTGGTAGTTTCACGACGCTACCTAGCTTAAACTAACATAACTCAACCTAACATAACCTTCGCTCTTCTATCGTTAAAAAACGTTTTACTCGCTACTTTACATTGCTTTCTACAACATTACGACGGTTTCAAGCGCTTTCACATTAGATATCACAGTTCCCAACTTGTAAAGGTGAAAAACACTGCATCTCACTAAGTGACATTGTTTAATGCGGTTTTACGATGGTTCATACCTTAACCTAACGTAACCTAACCTAACCTAACCTAACCTTACCTAACCTAACCTAACCTAACCCAACCCGACCCAACCTAACCTAACCTAACCTAACCTAAACTAACCTAACCTAACCCAACCTAACCTAACCTAACCTAACCTAACCCAACCTAACCCAACCCAACCCAACCCAACCCAACCTAACCTAACCTAAGCTAACCTAACCTAACCTAACCAAACCTAACCTAACCTAACTTAACCTAACCTAACGTAACCTAACCTAACCTAACCTATTCTAACGTAACCTAACCTTACCTGACCTAACCTAACCTAACGTAACCTAACCTAACCTAACATTACCTAACGTAACCTAACCTAACCTAACCTAGCCTAACGTAACCTAACCTAACCTAACCCAACCTAACCCAACCCAACCCAACCCAACAACACCCAACCCAACCTAACCTAACCTAACCTAACCTTACCTAACCTAACCAAATTATCCTTACCTAACCTAACCTAACCTAACGTAACCTAACCTAACCTAACCTAACGTAACCTAACCTAACCTAACGTAACCTAACCTAACCTAACCTAAACTAACCCAACTCAACCCAACCTAACCTAATCTAACCTAACCTAACCTAGCCTAACCTAACCAAACCTAACCTAACCTAACCTAACCTAACCTAACCTAACGACGGTTGCAAGCGCTTTCACATTAGATATCGCAGTTCCCCACTTTTAATGGTGAAAAACACTGCATCTCACTAATTGACATTGTTTAATGCGGTTTTACGACGGTTCATATCTTAACCTAACCTAACATTCGCACTTGTATCTAAAAACGCTCTATTACACTGTTTTGTTCACAATTACGATATTTGCATAACCTCACAGTTTTTCACCAACCTATTGCAGTACAGAACGCTGTATCTCGCTAAATGACATTGTTCTTTAAGGTTTCACGATGCTTGCATGCGCTTTAACGAGAATATCACAATATAGCAGTTTCGCACTTGTAACGGTAGAACACGCAGTATTTGGGTTGTTCATGCCGTTTTGTGTGCTTTCACAACATTTCACCTATCGCAGTTTAATACTCGCAATAAAACAACACTATCTCTTTAGATGACGTCGTTTTTGGTAGTTTCACGACGCTACCTAGCCTAAACTAACCTAACCTAACCTAACCTTCGCACTTCTATCGTTAGAAAACGTTTTACTCACAACTTTACAATGTTTTCTACAAGATTACGACGGTTTCATGCGCTTTCACATTAGATATCGTAGTTCCCGACTTGTAATGTTGAAAAACACTACATATCACTAAGTGACATTGTTTAATGCGGTTTTACGATGGTTGATATGTCAACCTAACCAAACATTCGCACTTGTATCTAAAGACGCTCAATTACACTGTTTCGTTCACAATTACGATATTTGCTTGACCTCACAGTTTCTCACCAACTTATTACAGTACAGAACGCTGTATCTCGCTAAATGACATCGTTCTTTAAGGTTTCACGATACTTGCATGCGCTTTACCGAGAATGTCACAACATAGCAGTTTCGCACTTGTAACGGTACAACACGCAGTATTTGGCTTGTTCATGCCGTTTTGTGTGCTTTCACAACATTTTACCTATCGCAGTTTCGTACTCGCAATAAACAACACTATCTCGTTAGATGACGTCGTTTTTGGTGGTTTCACGACGCTACCTAGCTTAAACTAACATAACTCAACCTAACATAACCTTCGCACTTCTATCGTTAGAAAACGTTTTACTCGCTACTTTACATTGCTTTCTACAACATTACGACGGTTTCAAGCGCTTTCACATTAGATATCGCAGTTCCCAACTTGTAAAGGTGAAAAACACTGCATCTCACTAAGTGACATTGTTTAATGCGGTTTTAGCGCGGTTCGTATCTTAACCTAACCTAACCTAACCTAACCTAACCCAACCTAACCTAACATAACCTAACCTAACCTAACCTAACATAACCAAACCTAACCTAACGTAACCTAACCTAACCTAACCTAACCTAACGACGTTTGCAAGCGCTTTCAGATTAGATATCGCAGTTCCCGACTTGTAATGGTGAAAAACACTGCATCTCACTAAGTGACATTGTTTAATGCGGTTTTACGACGGTTCATATGTTAACCTAACCCAACATTCGTACTTGTATGGAAAAACGCTCTATTACACTGTTTCGTTCACAATTACGATATTTGCATAACCTCACAGTTTTTCACCAACTTATTGCAGTACAGAACGCTGTATCTCGCTAAATGACATCGTTCTTTAAGGTTTCACGATGCTTGCATGCGCTTTAACAAGAATATCACATTATAGCAGTTTCGCACTTGTAACGGTACAACACGCAGTATCTGGCTTGTTCAAGCCGTTTTGTGTACTTTCACAACATTTCACCTATTGCAGTTACGTACATGCAATAAAACAACGCTATCTCGTTAGTTGACGTCCTTTTTGGTGGTCTCACGACGCTACATAGCTTAAACTAACATAACTCAAGCTAACCTTCGCACTTCTATCGTTAGAAAACGTTTTACTCGCTACTTTACATTGCTTTCTACAACATTACGACGGTTTCAAGCGCTTTCACATTAGATATCACAGTTCCCAACTTGTAAAGGTGAAAAACACTGCATCTCACTAAGTGACATTGTTTAATGCGGTTTTACGATGGTTCATACCTTAACCTAACGTAACCTAACCTAACCTAACCTAACCTTACCTAACCTAACCTAACCTAACCCAACCCGACCCAACCTAACCTAAACTAACCTAACCCAACCTAACCTAACCTAACCTAACCTAACCCAACCTAACCCAACCCAACCCAACCTAACCTAACCTAAGCTAACCTAACCTAACCTAACCAAACCTAACCTAACCTAACTTAACCTAACCTAACGTAACCTAACCTAACCTAACCTATTCTAACGTAACCTAACCTTACCTGACCTAACCTAACCTAACGTAACCTAACCTAACCTAACATTACCTAACGTAACCTAACCTAACCTAACCTAGCCTAACGTAACCTAACCTAACCTAACCCAACCTAACCCAACCCAACCCAACCCAACAACACCCAACCCAACCTAACCTAACCTAACCTAACCTTACCTAACCTAACCAAATTATCCTTACCTAACCTAACCTAACCTAACGTAACCTAACCTAACCTAACGTAACCTAACCTAACCTAACCTAACCCAACCTAACCTAACCTAACCTAACCTAACCCAACTCAACCCAACCTAACCTAATCTAACCTAACCTAACCTAACCTAACCTAACCAAACCTAACCTAACCTAACCTAACCTAACCTAACCTAACGACGGTTGCAAGCGCTTTCACATTAGATATCGCAGTTCCCGACTTTTAATGGTGAAAAACACTGCATCTCACTAATTGACATTTGTTTAATGCGGTTTTACGACGGTTCATATCTTAACCTAACCTAACATTCGCACTTGTATCTAAAAACGCTCTATTACACTGTTTTGTTCACAATTACCATATTTGCATAACCTCACAGTTTCTCACCAACTTATTGCAGTACAGAACGTTGTATCTCGCTAAATGACATTGTTCTTTAAGGTTTCACGATGCTTGCATGCGCTTTAACGAGAATATCACAATATAGCAGTTTCGCACTTGTAGCGGTAGAACACGCAGTATTTGGCTTGTTCATGCCGTTTTGTGTGCTTTCACAACATTTCACCTATCGCAGTTTAATACTCGCTATAAAACAACACTATCTCGTTAGATGACGTCGTTTTTGGTAGTTTCACGACGCTACCTAGCTTAAACTAACCTAACCTAACCTAACCTTCGCACTTCTATCGTTAGAAAACGTTTTACTCACCACTTTACAATGTTTTCTACAAGATTACGACGGTTTCATGCGCTTTCACAATAGATATCGCAGTTCCCAACTTGTAAATGTGAAAAACACTGCATCTCACTAAGTGACATTGTTTAATGTGGTTTTAGCGCGGTTCATATCTTAACCTAACCTAACCTAACCTAACCCAACCTAACCTAACATAACCTAACCTAACCTAACCTAACCAAACCTAACCTAACCTAACCTAACCTAACCTAACCTAACCTAACGACGTTTGCAAGCGCTTTCGCATTAGATATCGCAGTTCCCGACTTGTAATGGTGAAAAACACAGCATCTCACTAAGTGACATTGTTTAATGCGGTTTTAGCGCGGTTCATATCTTAACCTAACCTAACCATACCTAACCCAACCTAACTTAACCTAACCTAACCTAACCAAACCTTACCTAACATCCCTAACCTAACCTAACCTAACCTTACCTAACCAAACCTAACCTAACCTAACCTAACGTAACCTAACCTAACCTAACCTAACCTAACCTAACCTAACCTAACGACGTTTGCAAGCGCTTTCACATTAGATATCGCAGTTCCCGACTTGTAATGGTGAAAAACACTGCATCTCACTAAGTGACATTGTTTAATGCGGTTTTACGACGGTTCATATCTTAACCTAACCTAACATTCGCACTTGTATTAAAAAACGCTCTATTACACTGTTTCGTTCACAATTAGGATATTTGCATAACCTCACAGTTTTTGACCAACTTATTGCAGTACAGAACGCTGTATCTCGCTAAATGACATCGTTCTTTAAGGTTTCACGATGCTTGCATGCGCTTTAACGAGAATATCACAACATAGCAGTTTCGCACTTGTAACGGTACAACACGCAGTATTTGGCTTGTTCATGCCGTTTTGTGTGCTTTCACAACATTTCACCTATCGCAGTTTCGTACTCGCAATAAAACAACACTATCTCGTTAGATGACGTTGTTTTTGGTAGTTTCACGACGCTACCTAGCTTAAACTAACATAACTCAACCTAACATAACCTTCGCACTTCTATCGTTAGAAAACGTTTTACTCGCTACTTCACATTGGTTTCTACAACAATACGACGGTTTCAAGCGCTTTCACATTAGATATCACAGTTCCCAACTTGTAAAGGTGAAATCACTGCATCTCACTAAGTGACATTGTTTAATGCGGTTTTACGACGGTTCATACCTTAACCTAACGTAACCTAACCTAACCTAACCTAACCTTACCTAACCTAACCTAACCTAACCCAACCCAACCCAACCTAACCTAACCTAACCTAACCTAAACTAACCTAACCCAACCTAACCTAACCTAACCTAACCTAACCCAACCCAACCCAACCTAACCTAACCTAAGCTAACCTAACCAAACCTAACCTAACCTAACCTAACCTAACCTAACTTAACCTAACCTAACCTAACCTATTCTAACGTAACCTAACCTTTCCTGACCTAACCTAACCTAACGTAACCTAACCTAACCTAACCTAACATAACCTAACGTAACCTAACCTAACCTAACCTAACGTAACCTAACCTAACCTAACCCAACCTAACCCAACCCAACCCAACCCAACAACACCCAACCCAACCTAACCTAACCTAACCCAACCTAACCTAACCTAACCTAACCCAACTCAACCCAACCTAACCTAATCTAACCTAACCTAACCTAACCTAACCTAACAAAACCTAACCTAACCTAACCTAACCTAACGACGGTTGCAAGCGCTTTCACATTAGATATCGCAGTTCCCGACTTTTAATAGTGAAAAACACTGCATCTCACTAATTGACATTGTTTAATGCGGTTTTACGACGGTTCATATCTTAACCTAACCTAACATTCGCACTTGTATCTAAAAACGCTCTATTACACTGTTTTGTTCACAATTACCATATTTGCATAAACTCACAGTTTTTCACCAACTTATTGCAGTACAGAACGTTGTATCTCGCTAAATGACATTGTTCTTTAAGGTTTCACGATGCTTGCATGCGCTTTAACGAGAATATCACAATATAGCAGTTTCGCACTTGTAA